>NW_024098161.1:0-10230 GCF_016545835.1 Crotalus tigris | reverse complement strand
CTAACCCTAAGTGGAATTTTCCTCCTATGGAATTTTCCCATGTATTTTACCAGGAAAGGTAGATAGGGAAGCCTAGAAAAGTAAGTGCCCTCCTAACCATACCCAAGCACTCCGAATCTGTTGGTGGTGTCCATTTTGCTCTTCGAGTTCATGGTGACCTAAACCTATCCCTAAGTGGAATTTTCCTCGTATGGGATTTTCCCATGTATTTTGCCAAGAAACATAGATAGGGCAGCCTAGAAAAGTAAGTGCCCTCCAAACCATACCCAAATACTCCGAGTTTGTTGGCAGTGTCCATTTTGCTCTATGAGTTCATGGTGACACAACCCTATCCCTAAGTCTAATTTTCTTCCTATGGGTTTTTCCCATGTATTTTACCAGGAAACATAGATAGGACAGCCTGGAAAAGTAAGAGCCCTCCAAACCATTCCCAAGCACTCCGAGTTTGTAGGCGGTGTCCATTTTGCTCAAACCATACCCAAATACTCCGAGTTTGTTGGCGTTGTCCATTTTGCTCTAAGAGTTCATGGTGACCTAACCCTAACCCTAAGTGGAATTTTCCTCCGATGGGATTTTCCCATGTATTTTGCCAAGAAACATAGATAGGGCAGCCTAGAAAAGTAAGTGCCCTCCAAACCACACCCAAGCACTCCGAATTTGTTGGTGGTATCCATTTTGCTCTATGAGTTCATGGTGACCTAACCCTAACCCTAAATGGAATTTTCCTCCTATGTGATTTTCTCACGTATTTTACAAGGAAACATAGTTAGGACAGCCTAGAAAAGTAAGAGCCCTCCTAACCATTCCCAAGCACTCCGAGTTTGTAGACAGTGTCCATTTTGCTCAAACCATACCCCAATACTCCGAGTTTGTTGGCAGTGTCCATTTTGCTCCATGAGTTCATGGTGACCTAACCCTAACCCTAAGTGGAATTTTCCTCCTATGGGATTTTCCCATGTATTTTACCAGGTAACATTGATAGGGCAGCCTAGAAAAGGAAGTGCCCTCCAAAGCACACCCAAATACTCCGAGTTTGTTGGCGCTGTCAATTTTGCTCTATGACTTCATGGTGACCTAACCCTATCCCTAAGTGGAATTTTCCTCCTATGGGATTTTCCAATGTATTTTACCAGGAAACATAGATAGGACAGCCTAGAAAACTAAGAGCCCTCCAAACCATTCCCAATCACTCCGAGTTTGTAGGTGGTGTCCATTTTGCTCAAACCATACCCAAATACTCTGATTTTTTTGACGGTGTCCATTTTGCTCTATGAGTTCATGGTGACCTAACCCTATCCCTAAGTCTAATTTTCTTCCTACGGGATTTTCCCATGTATTTTGCCAAGAAACATAGATAGGACAGCCTGGAAAAGTAAGAGCCCTCCAAACCATTCCCAAGCATTCCGAGTTTGTTGGCAGTGTACATTTGGTTCTATGTGCATGGTGACCTAACCCTAACCCTAAGTGGAATTTTCCTCCTATGCAATTTTCCCATGTATTTTACCAGGAAACATAGATAGGGCAGCCTAGAAAAGTTATTTAGCTCCTAACCATACCCAAGCACTCCGAGTTTGTTGGTCGTGTCCATTTTGCTCTATGAGTTAATGGTGACATAACCCTAACCCTAAGTGGAATTTTCCTCCTATGGAATTTTCCCATGTATTTTACCAGGAAAGGTACATAGGGAAGCGTAGAAAAGTAAGTGCCCTCCTAACCATACCCAAGCACTCCGAGTTTGTTGGTGGTGTCCATTTTGCTCTATGAGTTCATGGTGACCTAACCCTAACCCTAAGTGGAATTTTACTTCTATGGGATTTTCCCATGTATTTTACCAGGAAACATAGATAGGACAGGCTGGAAAAGTAAGAGCCCTCCAAACCATTCCCAAGCACTCCGAGTTTGTAGGCAGTATCCATTTTGTTTAAACCATACCCAAATACTGCGAGTTTGTTGGCGGTGTCCATTTTGCTCTAAGAGTTCATTGTGACTTAACCCTATCCCTAAGTGGAATTTTACTCCTATGGGATTTTCCCACGTATTTTACCAGGAAACATAGATAGGGCAGCCTAGAAAAGTAAGTGCCCTCCTAACCATACTCAAGCACTCCGAATTTGTTGGTGGTGTCAATTTTGCTCTATGAGTTCATGGTGACCCAACACTAACCCTAAATGGAATTTTCCTCCTATGTTATTTTCTCATGTGTTTTACAAGGAAACATAGGTAGGACAGCCTAGAAAAGTAAGAGCCCTCCTAACCATGCCCAAGCACTCCGAGTTTGTAGACAGTGTCCATTTTGCTCAAATCATTCCCAAATACTCCGAGTTTGTTGGCAGTATCCATTTTGCTCCATGAGTTCATGGTGACCTATCCCTAACCCTAAGTGGAATTTTTCTCCTAAGGGATTTTCCCATGTATTTTACCAGGTAACATAGATAGGGCAGCCTAGAAAAGGAAGAGCCCTCCAAACCACACCCAAATACTCCGAGTTTGTTGGCGGTGTCCATTTTCCTCTATGAGTTCATGGTGACCTAACCCTATCCCTAAGTCTAATTTTCTTCCTATGGGATTTTCCCAGGTATTTTGCCAAGAAACATATATAGTGCAGCCTAGAAAAGTAAGTGCCCTCCTAACCATACCCAAGCACTCCGAGTTTGTGGGCAGTGTACATTTGGTTCTAAGTGCATGGTGACCTAACCCTAACCCTAAGTGGAATTTTCCTCCTATGCAATTATCCCATGTATTTTACCAGGAAACATAGATAGGGCAGCCTAGAAAAGTTTGTTACCTCCTAACCATACCCAAGCACTCCGAGTTTCTTGGTGGTGTCCATTTTGCTCTATGAGTTAATGGTGACCTAACCCTAACCCTAATTGGAATTTTACTCCTATGGGAATTTCCCACGTATTTTACCAGGAAACATAGATAGGGCAGCCAAGAAAAGTAAGTGCCCTCCTAACCATAAACAAGCACTCCGAGTTTGTAGGCAGTATCCATTTTGTTCTATGAGTTCAGGGTGACCTAACCCTAACCCTAAGTGGAATTTTCCTCCTATGGAATTTTCCCATGTATTTTACCAGGAAAGGTAGATAGGGAAGCCTAGAAAAGTAAGTGCCCTCCTAACCATACCCAAGCACTCCGAGTTTGTTGATGGTGTCCATTTTGCTCTATGAGTTAATGGTGACCTAAACCTAACCATAAGTGGAATTTTACTCCTACGGTATTTTCCCATGTATTTTACCAGGAAATATAGATAGGGCAGCCGAGAAAAGTAAGTGCCCTCCTAACTATACCCAAGCACTCCGAGTTTGTTGGTGGTGTCCATTTTGCTCTATGAGTTCATGGTGACCTAACTCTAAGTGGAATTTTCCTCCTATGGGATTTTCTCATGTATTTTACAAGGAAACATAGTTAGGGCAGCCTAGAAAAGTAAGAGCCCTCCTATCCATGCCCAAGCACTCGAACATTGTAGACAGTGTCCATTTTGCTCAAACCATACCCAAATACTCCGAGTTTGTTGGCAGTGTCCATTTTGCTCTATGAGTTCATGGTGAACTAAACCTAACCCTAAGTGGAATTTTCCTCCGATGGGATTTTCCCATGTATTTTACGAGGAAATATAGATAGGGCAGCCTAGAAAAGTAAGTGCCCTCCTAACCATACACAAGCACTCCGAGTTTGTTGGCAGTTTACATTTGGTTGTATAAGTTCATGGTGACCTAACCCTAACCCTAAGTGGAATTTTCCTCCTATGGAATTTTCCCATGTATTTTACCAGGAAACATAGATAGGGCAGTCTAGAAAAGTTAGTTCCCTCCTAACCATACCCAAGCACTCCGAGTTTGTTGGTGGTGTCCATTTTGCTCTATGAGTTAATGGTGACCTAACCCTAAGTGGAATTTTCCTTCTATTCAATTTTCCCATGTATTTTACCAGGAAACATAGATAGGGCAGCCTAGAAAAGTTAATTACTTCCTAACCATACCCAAGCACTCCGAGTTTGTTGGTGGTGTCCATTTTGCTCTATGAGTTAATGGTGACCTAACCCTAACCCTAATTGGAATTTTACTCCTATGGGATTTTCCCACGTATTTTATCAGGAAACATAGATAGGGCAGCCAAGAAAAGTAAGTGCCCTCCTAACCATAAACAAGCACTCCGAGTTTGTAGGCAGTATCCATTTTGTTCTATGAGTTCAGGGTGACCTAACCCTAACCCTAAGTGGAATTTTCCTCCTATGGAATTTTCCCATGTATTTTACCAGGAAGGGTAGATAGGGAAGCCTAGAAAAGTAAGTGCCCTCCTAACCATACCCAAGCACTCCGAATTTGTTGGTGGTGTCCATTTTGCTCTTTGAGTTCATGGTGACCTAACCCTAACTGGAATTTTCCTCCTATGGGATTTTCTCATGTATTTTACAAGGAAACATAGTTAGGGCAGCCTAGAAAAGTAAGAGCCCTCCTAACCATGCCCAAGCACTCGAACTTTGTAGACAGTTTCCATTTTGCTCAACCCATACCGAAATACTCCGAGTTTCTTGGCAGTCTCCATTTTGCTCTATGAGTTCATGGTGAACTAAACCTAACCCTAAGTGGAATTTTCCTCCGATGGGAATTTCCCATGTATTTTACCAGGAAACATAGATAGGGCAGCCTAGAAAAGTTAGTTCCCTCCTAACCATACCCAAGCACTCCGAGTTTGTTGGTGGTGTCCATTTTACTCTATGAGTTAATGGTGACCTAACCCTAACCCTAAGTGGAATTTTCCTCCTATGGAATTTTCCCATGTATTTTAAAAGGAAAGGTAGATAGGGAAGCCGAGAAAATTAAGTGCCCTCCTAACCATACCCAAGCACTCCGAATTTGTTGGTGGTGTCCATTTTGCTATTTGAGTTCATGGTGACCTAACCCTAACCCTAACTGGAATTTTCCTCCTATGGGATTTTCTCATGTATTTTACAAGGAAACATAGTTAGGGCAGCCTAGAAAAGTAAGAGCCCTCCTAACCATGCCCAAGCACTCCGACTTTGTAGACAGTGTCCATTTTGCTCAAACCATACCCAAATACTCCGAGTTTGTTGGCAGTGTCCATTTTGCTCTATGAGTTAATGGTGACCTAAACCTAACCCTAAGTGGAATTTTCCTCCTATGGGATTTTCCCATGTATTTTGCCAAAAAACATATATAGGGCAGCCAAGAAAAGTAAGCGCCCTCCAAACCATACCCAAATACCCCGAGTTTGTTGGCGGTGTCCATTTTGCTCTATGAGTTCATGGTGACACAATCCTATCACTAAGTCTAATTTTCTTGCTATTTGTTTTTCCCATGTATTTTACCAGGAAACATAGATAGGACAGCCTGGAAGAGTAAGAGCCCCCTCAAAAACCATTACCAAGCACTACGAGTTTGTAGGCGGTGTCCATTTTGCTCTAAAGAGTTCAGGTGACCAAACCTAACCCTAAGTGGAATTTTCCTCCTATGGGATTTTCCCATGTATTTTGCCAAAAAACATATATAGGGCAGCCAAGAAAAGTAAGCGCCCTCCAAACCATACCCAAATACCCCGAGTTTGTTGGCGGTGTCCATTTTGCTCTATGAGTTCATGGTGACACAATCCTATCACTAAGTCTAATTTTCTTCCTATTTGTTTTTCCCATGTATTTTACCAGGAAACATCGATAGGACAGCCTGGAAAAGTAAGAGCCCTCCAAACCATTCCCAAGCACTCCGAGTTTGTAGGCGGTGTCCATTTTGCTCTAAGAGTTCATGGTGACCAAACCCTATCCCTAAGTGGAATTTTACTCCTACGGGATTTTCCCACGTATTTTACCAGGAAACATTGATAGGGAAGCCTAGAAAAGTAGTGCCCTCCTAACCATACCCAAGCACTCCGAATTTGTTGGTGGTGTCAATTTTGCTCTATGAGTTCATGGTGACACAATCCTATCACTAAGTCTAATTTTCTTCCTATTTGTTTTTCCCATGTATTTTACCAGGAAACATCGATAGGACAGCCTGGAAAAGTAAGTGCCCTCCAAACCAAACCCAAATACTCCGAGTTTGTTGGTGGTGTCCATTTTGCTCTATGAGTTAATGGTGACCTAAACCTATCCCTAAGTGGAATTTTCCTCTTATTGGATTTTCCCATGTATTTTGCCAAGAAACATAGATAGGGCAGCCTAGAAAAGTATGTGCCCTCCAAACCATACCCAAATACTCCGAGTTTGTTGGCAGTGTCCATTTTGCTCTATGAGTTCATGGTGACACAACCCTATCCCTAAGTCTAATTTTCTTCCTATGGGTTTTTCCCATTTATTTTACCAGGAAACATAGATAGGACAGCCTGGAAAAGTAAGAGCCCTCCAAACCATTCCCAAGCACTCCGAGTTTGTAGGCGGTGTCCATTTTGCTCAAACCATACCCAAATACTCCGAGTTTGTTGGCGTTGTCCATTTTGCTCTAAGAGTTCATGGTGACCTAACCCTAACCCTAAGTGGAATTTTCCTCCGATGGGATTTTCCCATGTATTTTGCCAAGAAACATAGATAGGGCAGCCTAGAAAAGTAAGTGCCCTCCAAACCACACCCAAGCACTCCGAATTTGTTGGTGGTATCCATTTTGCTCTATGAGTTCATGGTGACCTAACCCTAACCTTAAATGGAATTTTCCTCCTATGTGATTTTCTCACGTATTTTACAAGGAAACATAGTTAGGACAGCCTAGAAAAGTAAGAGCCCTCCTAACCATGCCCAAGCACTCCGAGTTTGTAGACAGTGTCCATTTTGCTCAAACCATACCCAAATACTCCGAGTTTGTTGGCAGTGTCCATTTTGCTCCATGAGTTCATGGTGACCTAACCCTAACCCTAAGTGGAATTTTCCTCCTATGGGATTTTCCCATGTATTTTACCAGGTAACATTGATAGGGCAGCCTAGAAAAGGAAGTGCCCTCCAAAGCACACCCAAATACTCCGAGTTTGTTGGCGCTGTCAATTTTGCTCTATGACTTCATGGTGACCTAACCCTATCCCTAAGTGGAATTTTCCTCCTATGGGATTTTCCAATGTATTTTACCAGGAAACATAGATAGGACAGCCTAGAAAACTAAGAGCCCTCCAAACCATTCCCAATCACTCCGAGTTTGTAGGTGGTGTCCATTTTGCTCAAACCATACCCAAATACTCTGATTTTTTTGACGGTGTCCATTTTGCTCTATGAGTTCATGGTGACCTAACCCTATCCCTAAGTCTAATTTTCTTCCTACGGGATTTTCCCATGTATTTTGCCAAGAAACATAGATAGGACAGCCTGGAAAAGTAAGAGCCCTCCAAACCATTCCCAAGCATTCCGAGTTTGTTGGCAGTGTACATTTGGTTCTAAGTGCATGGTGACCTAACCCTAACCCTAAGTGGAATTTTCCTCCTATGCAATTTTCCCATGTATTTTACCAGGAAACATAGATAGGACAGCCTAGAAAAGTTATTTAGCTCCTAACCATACCCAAGCACTCCGAGTTTCTTGGTGGTGTCCAGTTTGCTCTATGAGTTAATGGTGACATAACCCTAACCCTAAGTGGAATTTTCCTCCTATGGAATTTTCCCATGTATTTTACCAGGAAAGGTAGATAGGGAAGCGTAGAAAAGTAAGTGCCCTCCTAACCATACCCAAGCACTCCGAGTTTGTTGGTGGTGTCCATTTTGCTCTATGAGTTCATGGTGACCTAACCCTAACCCTAAGTGGAATTTTACTTCTATGGGATTTTCCCATGTATTTTACCAGGAAACATAGATAGGACAGGCTGGAAAAGTAAGAGCCCTCCAAACCATTCCCAAGCACTCCGAGTTTGTAGGCAGTATCCATTTTGTTTAAACCATACCCAAATACTGCGAGTTTGTTGGCGGTGTCCATTTTGCTCTAAGAGTTCATTGTGACTTAACCCTATCCCTAAGTGGAATTTTACTCCTATGGGATTTTCCCACGTATTTTACCAGGAAACATAGATAGGGCAGCCTACAAAAGTAAGTGCCCTCCTAACCATACCCAAGCACTCCGAATTTGTTGGTGGTGTCAATTTTGCTCTATGAGTTCATGGTAACCCAACACTAACCCTAAATGGAATTTTCCTCCTATGTTATTTTCTCATGTGTTTTACAAGGAAACATAGGTAGGACAGCCTAGAAAAGTAAGAGCCCTCCTAACCATGCCCAAGCACTCCGAGTTTGTAGACCGTGTCCATTTTGCTCAAATCATTCCCAAATACTCCGAGTTTGTTGGCAGTATCCATTTTGCTCCATGAGTTGATGGTGAACTATCCCTAACCCTAAGTGGAATTTTTCTCCTAAGGGATTTTCCCATGTATTTTACCAGGTAACATAGATAAGGCAGCCTAGAAAAGGAAGAGCACTCCAAACCACACCCAACTACTCCGAGTTTGTTGGCGGTGTCCCTTTTCCTCTATGAGTTCATGGTGACCTAACCCTATCCCTAAGTCTAATTTTCTTCCTATGGGATTTTCCCAGGTATTTTGCCAAGAAACATATATAGTGCAGCCTAGAAAAGTAAGTGCCCTCCTAACCATACCCAAGCACTCCGAGTTTGTGGGCAGTGTACATTTGGTTCTAAGTGCATGGTGACCTAACCCTAACCCTAAGTGGAATTTTCCTCCTATGCAATTATCCCATGTATTTTACCAGGAAACATAGATAGGGCAGCCTAGAAAAGTTTGTTACCTCCTAACCATACCCAAGCACTCCGAGTTTCTTGGTGGTGTCCATTTTGCTCTATGAGTTAATGGTGACCTAACCCTAACCCTAATTGGAATTTTACTCCTATGGGAATTTCCCACGTATTTTACCAGGAAACATAGATAGGGCAGCCAAGAAAAGTAAGTGCCCTCCTAACCATAAACAAGCACTCCGAGTTTGTAGGCAGTATCCATTTTGTTCTATGAGTTCAGGGTGACCTAACCCTAACCCTAAGTGGAATTTTCCTCCTATGGAATTTTCCCATGTATTTTACCAGGAAAGGTAGATAGGGAAGCCTAGAAAAGTAAGTGCCCTCCTAACCATACCCAAGCACTCCGAGTTTGTTGATGGTGTCCATTTTGCTCTATGAGTTAATGGTGACCTAAACCTAACCATAAGTGGAATTTTACTCCTACGGTATTTTCCCATGTATTTTACCAGGAAATATAGATAGGGCAGCCGAGAAAAGTAAGTGCCCTCCTAACTATACCCAAGCACTCCGAGTTTGTTGGTGGTGTCCATTTTGCTCTATGAGTTCATGGTGACCTAACTCTAAGTGGAATTTTCCTCCTATGGGATTTTCTCATGTATTTTACAAGGAAACATAGTTAGGGCAGCCTAGAAAAGTAAGAGCCCTCCTATCCATGCCCAAGCACTCGAACATTGTAGACAGTGTCCATTTTGCTCAAACCATACCCAAATACTCCGAGTTTGTTGGCAGTGTCCATTTTGCTCTATGAGTTCATGGTGAACTAAACCTAACCCTAAGTGGAATTTTCCTCCGATGGGATTTTCCCATGTATTTTACGAGGAAATATAGATAGGGCAGCCTAGAAAAGTAAGTGCCCTCCTAACCATACACAAGCACTCCGAGTTTGTTGGCAGTTTACATTTGGTTGTATAAGTTCATGGTGACCTAACCCTAACCCTAAGTGGAATTTTCCTCCTATGGAATTTTCCCATGTATTTTACCAGGAAACATAGATAGGGCAGTCTAGAAAAGTTAGTTCCCTCCTAACCATACCCAAGCACTCCGAGTTTGTTGGTGGTGTCCATTTTGCTCTATGAGTTAATGGTGACCTAACCCTAAGTGGAATTTTCCTTCTATTCAATTTTCCCATGTATTTTACCAGGAAACATAGATAGGGCAGCCTAGAAAAGTTAATTACTTCCTAACCATACCCAAGCACTCCGAGTTTGTTGGTGGTGTCCATTTTGCTCTATGAGTTAATGGTGACCTAACCCTAACCCTAATTGGAATTTTACTCCTATGGGATTTTCCCACGTATTTTATCAGGAAACATAGATAGGGCAGCCAAGAAAAGTAAGTGCCCTCCTAACCATAAACAAGCACTCCGAGTTTGTAGGCAGTATCCATTTTGTTCTATGAGTTCAGGGTGACCTAACCCTAACCCTAAGTGGAATTTTCCTCCTATGGAATTTTCCCACGTATTTTACCAGGAAACATAGATAGGACAGCCTAGAAAAGTA
>NW_024098160.1:0-19678 GCF_016545835.1 Crotalus tigris | reverse complement strand
GAACTGACTTTCTTCTTGGGAATAAAGTGAATTCTTGGGGTAATTTTAGCCAAAAAATTCAGGTTCTTAGAATAAAATTTTGATGGACTGAGCTAATCTCAGCCATGTCCTTTTTAAAAGGACCAAACTAGCAAAGGTGAATAGGATTTAAAATTAGCTTGAAAGGTAAAATTATCTCAGGAACTTTCTTCTTAGGAATAAAGTGAATTCTTGGAGTAATTTTAGCCAAGAATTCAAGTTCTTAAAATAAAATTTTAATGGAACCTGAGCTAATCTCAGCCATGTCTTTTTTAAAGGGACCAAACCAGCAAAGGTGAATAGGAGTTAAAATTAGCTTGAAAAGTTACAGGTAAAAATATTTCAGGAACTGACTTTCCTCTTAGGAATAAAGTGAATTCTTGGGGTAATTTTAGCCAAGAATTCAAGTTCTTAAAATAAAATTTTAAAGGAACCTGAGCTAATCTCAGCCATGTCTTTTTTAAAGGGACCAAACCAGCAAAGGTGAATAGGATTTAAAATTAGCTTGAAAGGTAAAATTATCTCAGGAACTGACTTTCTTCTTGGGAATAAAGTGAATTCTTGGGGTAATTTTAGCCAAGAATTCAAGTTCTTAAAATAAAATTTTGATGGACTGAGCTAATCTCAGCCATGTCCTTTTTAAAGGGACCAAACCAGAAAAGGTGAATAGGAGTTAAAATTAGCTTTAAAGGTAAAATTATCTCAGGAACTGACTTTCTTCTTGGGAATAAAAGTGAATCTTAGGGTAAGTTTAGCCCAAGAATTCAATTCTTAGAATAAATTTTGATGGAACCTGAGCAATCATCAGCCAGTCTTTTTTAAAGGGGGACCAACAGCAAAGGTGAATCTCGGAGGTAAAATTAGCTTGAAAGGTAAAATTATCTCAGGAACTGACTTTCTTCTTAGGAATAAAGTGAATTCCTGGGGTAATTTTAGCCAAGAATTCAAGTTCTTAAAATAAAATTTTGATGGAACCTGAGCTAATCTCAGCCATGTCTTTTTAAAGGGACCAAACCAGCAAAGGTGAATAGGAGTTAAAATTAGCTTGAAAGGTAAAATTATCTCAGGAACTGACTTTCTTCTTAGGAATAAAGTGAATTCTTGGGGTAATTTTAGCCAAAAATTCAGGTTCTTAGAATAAAATTTTGATGGAACCTGAGCTAATCTCAGCCATGTCCTTTTTAAAGGGACCAAACCAGCAAAGGTGTGAATAGGATTTAAAATTATCTTGAAAGGTAAAATTATCTCAGGAACTGACTTTCTTCTTGGGAATAAAGTGAATTCTTCGGGTAATTTTAGCCAAGAATTCAAGTTCTTAGAATAAAATTTTGATGGAACCTGAGCTAATCTCAGCCATGTCTTTTTTAAAGGGACCAAACCAGCAAAGGTGAATTAGGAGTTAAAATTAGCTTGAAAGGTAAAATTATCTCAGGAACTGACTTTCCTCTTAGGAATAAAGTGAATTCTTGGGGTAATTTTAGGCAAGAATTCAAGTTCTTAGAATAAAATTTTGGTCGAACCTGAGGTAATCTCAGCCATGGTCTTTTTTAAAGTGACCAAACCAGCAAAGGTGAATAGGAGTTAAAATTAGCTTTAAAGGTAAAATTATCTCAGGAACTGACTTTCTTCTTAGGAATAAAGTGAATTCTTGGGGTAATTTTAGCCAAGAATTCAAGTTCTTAAAATAAAATTTTGATGGACTGAGATAATCTCAGCCATGTCCTTTTTAAAGGGACCAAACCAGCAAAGGTGAATAGGAGTTAAAATTAGCTTTAAAGGTAAAATTATCTCAGGAACTGACTTTCTTCTTAGGCATAAAGTGAATTCTTGGGGTAATTTTAGCCAAGAATTCAAGTTCTTAAAATAAAATTTTGATAGACTGAGCTAATCTCAGCCATGTCCTTTTTAAAGGGACCAAACCAGCAAAGGTGAATAGGAGTTAAAATTAGCTTGAAAGGTAAAATTATCTCAGGAACTGACTTTCTTAGGAATAAAGTGAATTCTTGGGGTAATTTTAGCCAAGAATTCAAGTTCTTAGAATAAAATTTTAATGGAACCTGAGCTAATCTCAGCCATGTCTTTTTTAAAGGGAACAAACCAGCAAAGGTGAATAGGAGTTAAAATTAGCTTTAAAGGTAAAATTATCTCAGGAACTGACTTAAGTGAATTCTTGGGGTAATTTTAGCCAAGAATTCAAGTTCTTAAAATAAAATTTTGATGGAACCTGAGCTAATCTCAGCCATGTCCTTTTTTAAAGGGACCAAACCAGCAAAGGTGAATAGGAGTTAAAATTAGCTTGAAAGGTAAAATTATCTCAGGAACTGACTTTCTTCTTAGGAATAAAGTGAATTCTTGGGGTAATTTTAGCCAAGAATTCAAGTTCTTAGAATAAAATTTTGATGGAACCTGAGCTAATCTCAGCCATGTCCTTTTTAAAGGGACCAAACCAGCAAAGGTGAATAGGAGTTAAAATTAGCTTGAAAGGTAAAATTATCTCAGAACTGACTTTCCTCTTAGGAATAAAGTGAATTCTTGGGGTAATTTTAGCCAAGAATTCAAGTTCTTAGAATAAAATTTTGATGGAACCTGAGCTAATCTCAGCCATGTCCTTTTTAAAGGGACCAAACCAGCAAAGGTGAATAGGAGTTAAAATTAGCTTTAAAGGTAAAATTATCTCAGGAACTGACTTTCTTCTTAGGAATAAAGTGAATTCTTGGGGTAATTTTAGCCAAGAATTCAAGTTCTTAGAATAAAATTTTGATGGAACCTGAGCTAATCTCAGCCATGTCTTTTTTAAAGGGACCAAACCAGCAAAGGTGAATAGGAGTTAAAATTAGCTTGAAAGGTAAAATTATCTCAGGAACTGACTTTCTTCTTAGGAATAAAGTGAATTCTTGGGGTAATTTTAGCCAAGAATTCAAGTTCTTAGAATAAAATTTTGATGGAACCTGAGCTAATCTCAGCCATGTCCTTTTTAAAGGGACCAAACCAGCAAAGGTGAATAGGAGTTAAAATTAGCTTTAAAGGTAAAATTATCTCAGGAACTGACTTTCTTCTTAGGAATAAAGTGAATTCCTGGGGTAATTTTAGCCAAGAATTCAAGTTCTTAAAATAAAATTTTGATGGAACCTGAGCTAATCTCAGCCATGTCCTTTTTAAAGGGACCAAACCAGCAAAGGTGAATAGGAGTTAAAATTAGCTTGAAAGGTAAAATTATCTCAGGAACTGACTTTCCTCTTAGGAATAAAGTGAATTCCTGGGGTAATTTTAGCCAAGAATTTAAGTTCTTAAATTCTTAAAGGTGAATAGGAGTTAAAATTAGCTTTAAAGGTAAAATTATCTCAGGAATTGATTTTGCTCTCAGGAATAAAGTAATTTTTTTGGAATCTGAGGTAATTTTAATCAACGCACAAGCCCCTAAAAGTAAAATATATAATAATAATAAAGTTGGAAGGGATCTTAGAGGTCATCTAGTCCAACCCTCTGCTCAGGCAGGAAACCCTATAGTTTAACAAGTTAACAAGACAAGAAACTAGCGCAGGGGTAGGCAGCCTTGGCTCTTTTATAACTTGTGAACTTCAACTCCCAGAATTCCTGATCCAGCATGGCTCAGCTTGGAAACTTCCCTTTCCCCTCAACATGGCTGGCTCAGGAATTTTGGGAATTGAAGTCCAAGGGTCTTCAAATGTGGCCCTTTTATGACTTCTGTATTTCAATTCCCAGAATTCCTCAGCCAGCGTGCCTGGCTGAGGAATTCTGGGAGTTGAAGTCCAGGGGTCTTCAAACATGGCCCTTTTATGACTTGTGGACTTCAACTCCCAGAATTCCTCAGCCAGCGGGCCAATCCACAAGTCATAAAAGGGTTAAGTTTGAAGACCTCTGCCTTAAAAGAAGCAAAACATGTAGAAAACAGGCTAGTGGCTTAAGGGAGCAATGTTACAAGTTATTGTATCTTGCCTTCTTTGACAAGTAGGATAAAACACATAAAACCCCTTTGACTGATTGCTTTTCTAACCTCTGAACATCCATGGTCATTTGGTGATGTTGATTTTTTTTTTTTTTAATTTCAAAGGCATGAATCCATGTAGACGAAGAAGAAGACATCAACAGTAAGACAGATGGTTTAATTCACTCTCCAGTGTATTATGAAAGTGAGGAAGCCTGGCAGATACTGTTTGCAACATGTTAACTACTGCAAAAATCTTTGGGTCTTGCTAAAGTTTATCTTAAGACTTGCTTTAGCAAAGTTTTTTTTTAAACATTACAAAGTATCAAGGGTAAAAAGAGCAGTCATAAGTGTGACAAACATGCCTAAAAAGTAGCAAAAAAATTTCTGACCCAAGACAATTTTAGCTATTGGCTGTAGATCTTAGAATCAGACAGATACCAGCCTCCTCCAGTACCTGAGGACTCCCTCAGTGAGACTCAAGCCGGAAGGGAATCCTTTGGGATCACCTCCCTCCCACCTTCACACCCTTGGAAATAATGCCAATACTAGCCAGACTTCTTAGAAGCAAAAGTAAACCTGGTGATGCATTTTAATATGAGGAATACCAATAAAGAAGAATATTTGTGGTTAACAGTTGAAATGAGGTGTCTTTGGTGCTCTCTGAGCTTGGCGGTTTTCTTGTAGACCAAGCATGTCCAAACTCGTGACGTCATGTGACGTCATGCAACGCATCGGGCTGGTTTTGCCCTTGCCGGCAATGGGGTGGGCGTGGCTTCCACGTGACCTGTCCGGTCCATGGGCCGGCAATTTGACACCCCTGTTGTAGTGCAGTTTGTTCCCAGTTTGTTCTAGTGCAGTGGTGGCGAACCTATGGCACTCGGAGCCCTCTCTGTGGGCACATGTGCTGTTGCCCCAGCCTTGCCTCCCCCTGCGACCCCCTCCTCTCCAGCAGCTCCCCTGAAGGAGACTCGCCCTTGAGCGTGGCCCACACGGAGCAGCGCAGCCAAGGACATGGCAGCCAGGCAGCGTAGACAAGACTCTGCCCTCACACCCCATCATGCAGCTGATGCTGCAGGGCGCGGGCAGAGGGCGTGGCTGCCATAGTGCTGCTGGGCTGCCTGGGCAATCTGCGGAGGGCCATGGAGGTGGTAAGTGGTCCTGTGGGCGGGGGGGTGGGGGGTGGGGGGTGGGGATGGAGGGGTGGAGCGGGGTCGGGGCAAGTTTTTGGGCACTCGGTCTCTAAAAGGTTCGCCATCACTGTTCTAGTGGCTCCTTTCAGTGTTAGCGAAAATGGTCTTGGAGGTTGTTTGTTGCGCTATGTGTTGTTAGCTTCTTTGGCAGCTCCTTGATTAGGGTATTGTTTACTTCTTGATTGTTGGTCTGGAAATTTAGCCTTGGCAATGGTTCATAGAACCAAAAAGAAAACATCAATGGCCCTTTTTAATGTTAGGTTGGCCATTGATCTGTAAAAGATGTTATAGTTTTGTAGCTTTGCAGACTGAGCAGAGGAAGTGCACTCTTCTACCAAATATTCTTCGAAAGAGACAACGTTGCTGGGCACGACTGAGGAAGAAACAAAGGAGAAAGAAGAAAAAAGAAGAAAAAAAGAGCAAGAAAATGTCTCCAGCGCAAGCCCTCTTAGTCTTCGGCTGTGATGGCACCCTCTACGCTGAGAGGTATGTTTAGTTGAGTCTTATATTCTTTAAAGCTTTAGGACAGGGGTCTCCAAACCTGGCCCTTTTATGACTTGTGGACTTCAACTCCCAGAATTCCTCAGCCAGCGTGCTGAGAGTTGAAGTCCACAAGTCATAAAAGGGCCAGGTTTGGAGACCCCTGCTTTAGGATATAGAGGGAGGTGGATGGTCTTCCAGTAATTATGCCTAGGTAAGCAAGGGTAACCCCTGTGTCTGGGGTAATAGTAACCACTGTGTATTGTGCATTCTTAGGAGTAAAACCCCAGTTCCAACTGAAGTAATGTTGACTTTCAAGGCACGAATCCAAAATGACCTGTAGACGAAGAAGAAGACATCAACAGTAAGACAGATGGTTTAATTCACTCTTCGGTGTATCATGAAATTGAGGAAGCCTGGCCAGTACTGTTTGGGCCTTGCTGAAATTTACCCTAAGGCAGTGGTGACGAACCTATGGCACGTGGGACAGAGGTGGCACTCAGAGCCCTCTCTATGGGCACGCGCGCCTTCGCCCCAGCCCCACCTCCCCCCGCGGCCCCCTCTTCTCCAGCAGACCCCCGGAGGAGAATCACCCCTGGGTGTGGCCCGTGCGCAGCAGCCCAGCCAAGGACATGGCAGCCGGGCAGTGGGGACAAGACTCCGCCCTCGCACCCTGTCGCATGCAGATGATGCTGTGGGGCGCAGGCAGAAGGCGTGGCTGCCATGGCACTGCAGGACCACCTGGGAGATCTGCGACGGGCCATGGAGGCGGTAGGTGGCCCTGCGGGATGGCAGAGCGGGATGGGGAGGCGGGCGGGCGAGAGCTGGGGCAGGGCGGCTTTTGGACACTCTAAAAGATCTAAAAGGTTCGCCATCACTGCCCTAAGGCTTGCTTTAGCAGTTTTTTAAAAAAATGGTCTTGGAGGTTCTTTGTTGTGCTATTTGTTGTTAGCGTCTTTGGCAGTTCCTTGATTAGGACATTGTTTACTTCTTGATTGCTGGTCTGATGTTAATCATAGTGTTAATCTATGCATATCTCAGTGTGGATTGCTGGTGAAGAGGTGTTGTCTTTTTTGCAAAGTGGGTACATATTGTTTCTGTCTGTCTATTCATGGCTAATTTGTCAGAGTGACAGGCTCCTAGAAATTTATTAATGTTTTTGGACATTGCTTGGTCTACGACAGGGGTAGGCAACCTTGGCTCTTTTATGACTCGTGTACTTCAACTCCCAGAATTCCTGAGCCAGAATGGCTGGCTCAGGAATTCTGGGAGTTGAAGTCCACGAGTCATAAAAGAGCCAAGGTTGCCTATCCCTGGTCTAGGATAGTCAGTTTCCCAACTGTAACTATGGTTAGGTCTTTGAATTTATTGTGAAATTAAAGAGTTTTCATTATATATTCTGGCTGCTACCTGGTATTATGAGTGATATTTGATTTCACACCTTTCTTCCCTAGCATAATTTTAGCCATGGTGATGGTTCTTAGAACCAGAAAGGAAACCTCAGCGGCCCATTTAAATGATCAGTGTGGCCGGTGATTAATAATAGATTTTATAGATTTGTGCCTGGCATAATTCTAGCCAATGGTGATGGTTCTTAGAACCAGAAAGAAAACCTCAATGGCCCTTCTTAATGCTAGGTGTGGCTGTTGATCTATAATAGATTTTATAGTTTTCTGGCTGGCATTATTTTAGCCATGACGATGGTTCTTAGAACCAGAAAGGAAACCTCAATGGCCCCTTTCTAATGCTAGGTGTGGCCGTTGATCTATAAAAGATTTTATAGTTTCCTAGCTTTGCAGATTGAGCGGAGGAACAAGTTGCGCTCTTCTGCCAAATGTTCCTCGAAAGAGACGACGCATGCTGGGCATGGCAGAGGAAGAAACCAAAGAGAAAGAAGAAGAAAGAAAGTAGAACCAAGATAGCAAGAAAATGTCTCCAGCTCAAGCCTTTGGCTGTGATGGCACCTCCTACACTGTGAGGTAAGTTTAGTTGAGTCTTATATTCTTCAAAGTCTCAGGGTATGGAGGGAGGCGGATGATCCGTTATGCCAGGGGTCCCCAACCCCTGGTCGGTGGACCATCACTGGTCCGCAGCATGCCAGCAAGTGGGCCACACAAATAAGCAAAGCTCCATCCTCAAGATTCAGGCAGTATTCAAAACCACACCCCCTCTGGTCCACAGAAAACCTTTCTCCACGGCACCGGTCCTTGGTGCCCAAAAGGTTGGGAACCTCTGCATTATGCCTAGATAAGGAATGGTAACACCTGCATCTGAGCTAATAGTAACCATTGTGTATTGTGCATTCTTAGGAGTAAAACTCCAGGGGCAGCTGATGTAACATTGATATTTTTTTTTAATCTCAAAGGCGTCTACTATACCATCTTAGAAAACAGAAGACACAGTTGTCAGCCTGCAGTGTTGATGGTGAAAATGGAGAAAGAAGGAATGGAATAAAAGAATGAATATGGTCTCCATCAAGAATGCTACTTCACCAACTCAATCACAACTGAGCTGTAGATAATAAAGTTTTAAATGTTTGTTGCCAGGCATAAATTTAGCCATGGCGATGGTTCTTAGAACTGGGGGGGGGAACTCTCAATGGCCCCTTTTAAAGCTAGGCATGGCTGTTGATAGATTATAAACTTTATGGTTTTCTTGCCTGGCATAATTTTAGCCATGGTAATGGTTTTCAGAACCTGAAATAAAACCTCAACAGTCCTTTTCTAATGAGCAAGTGCACTCTTGCTGACAAATGTTCCTCAAAAGAGACAACCCTTGCTGTGCACAGCAGAGGAAGAAACAAAAGCGAAGAAAGAAAAAAGAAGACCAAGACAGCAAGAAAATGTCTCCAGCTCAAGCCCTATTAGCCTTTGGCTGTGATGGAGCCTCCTACACTGTGTGGTAAGTTTAGTTGAGTCTTGTATTCTTCAAAGACTTAGGATATGGAGGGAGGTGGGTGGTCTTCCACTACTTGTTGATCTATTATGCCAGGGGTCCTCAACCCTCAGTCTGTGGACCAGCACTGGACCGCACCATGCCACCAAGCAGGCCACACAAACAAGCAAACTCCATCCTCAGGATGCAGGTATTCAAAACCATACCCCCTCTGGTCCGCGGAAACCCTTTATCCATGGCACCATTCCCTGGTGCCCAAATGGTTGGGAACCTCTGCATTATGCCTTGATAAGGAAAGGTAACACTTGCACTTGAGGTAATAGTAACCACTGTACTTTGTGCATTCTTCGGAGTAAAACTCCAGGGGCAGCTGAAGTAATACTATTTTTTTTAACTCAAAGACTTCTGCTACACCATTTTAGAAGACAAAAGATGAAAATGGAGGAAGAAGGAATGGAACGCAAGAATGAATATCAAGAATGCTACTTCACCACATAAATCAAAACTGAACTGTAGATAATAGATTTAATACTTTTCTTGCCAGCTGTAAATTTAGCCACGGCAATGGTTTTTAGAACCAGAAAGGAAACTTCCCCAACAGCCCTTTTAAATGCTAGACACAGCTGTTGATTGATTATAGATTTTACAGTTTTCTGCCTGGCGTAATTCTAGCCACGGTGATGGTTCTTAGAACCAGAAAGGAAATTACAACGGCCTTTTTAAATGACCAGTGTGGCTGTTGATTGATTATAGATTTTATAGTTTTCTGCCTGGCATAATTCTGGCCATGGCGATGATTCTTAGAACCAGAAAGAAAGCCTCAACGGCCCTTTTTAATACTAGGTGTGGCCGTTGATCTATAAAAGATTTTATAGCTTTAGAGTCCCTGAGATTGAGGGGAGGAACATTTGCACGCCTGTTGCCAAATGTTCCTCAGAAGAGACACAGAGGAAGAAACAAAGGCGAAGAAAGAAAAAAGAAGAACCAAGACAGCAAGAAAATGTCTGCAGCTCAAGCCCTATTAGCCTTTGGCTGTGATGGCGCCTCCTACGCTGTGAGGTAAGTTGTATTCTTCAGAGTCTTAGGATATGGAGTGAAGTGGATGGTCCATTCTTCCTAGGAAATTGATGGTCCATTCTTCCTAGGTAAGTAGGGGGTAACAATTGCTTCTGAGGTAATAGTAACCACAGTGTATTGTGCATTCATAGGAGTAAAACGCCAGTGGCAGCTGAAGTAATGCTGATTTTTTTTTTTGTCTCAAAGGCATGTACTACAGCATCTTAGAGGACAGAAGACTCAGCGTCGATGGTAAAAGTACAAGAAGAAGGAATGGAAATTAAGAAGAATATAATGTTTTAGATAATAGATTTTATATCGTTCTTGCCTGGCATAAATTAAGCCCTGGCAATGGTTATTAGAACCAGAAAGGAAACCTCCCCAACAGCCCTTTTAAATGCTAGGCATGGCTGTTGATCGATAACAGATTTTATAGTTTTCTGCCTGGCGTAATTTTAGCCATGGTGATGGTTCTTAGAACCAGAAAGGAAATTACAATGGCCTTTTTAAATGACCAGTGTGGCTGTTGACTGATTATAGATTTTATAGTTTTCTGCCTGGCATAATTCTGGCCATGGCGATGGTTCTTAGAACCAAAAGAAAACCTCAATGGCCCTTTTTAATGCTAGGTGTGGCTGTTGATCCATTATAGATTTTATACCTTTCTTGCCTGGCATAATTCTGGCCATGACGATGGTTCTTAGAACCAGAAAGAAAGCCTCAACGGCCCTTTTTAATGCTAAGCGTGGCCGTTGATCTATAAAAGATTTTGTAGCTTTAGAGTCCCTGAGATCGAGGGGAGGAACATTTGCACGCCTGTTGCCAAATGTTCCTCAGAAGAGACACGGAGGAAGAAACAAAGCCGAAGAAAGAAAAAAGAAGAACCAAGACAGCAAGAAAATGTCTCCAGTTCAAGCCCTATTAGCCTTTGGCTGTGATGGCGCCTCCTACGCTGTGAGGTAAGTTGTATTCTTCAAAGTTTTATGATATGGAGGGAGGTCAATGGTCCCCCCCCCAGCAAAAAAAATTGATGGTCCATTCTTCCTAGGTAAGTAGGGGTAACACCTGCATCTGAGGTAATAGTAACCACAGTGTATTGTGCCTTCTTAGGTGTAAAACCTCAGTGGCAGCTGAAGTAACGTTGATTTTTTTTTTTATTTCAAAGGCATGTACTACAGCATCTTAGAAGACAGAAGACTCAGCTTTGATGGTAAAAGTACAAGAAGAAGGAATGGAAATCAAGAATGAATACGATCTTGTAGATAGTTGATTTTATATCTTTCTTGCCTGGCATAAATTAAGCCCTGGCAACGGTTCTTAGAACCAGAAAGAAAGTTTCAATGGACCTTTTAATTCTAGGTGTGGCCATTGATTGATAATAGATTTTATAGTTTTCTGCCTAGTGTAAATTTAGCCATGGCTATGGTTCTTAGAACCAGAAAGAAAACCTCTCAGTGGCCCATTTAAATGACCAACGTGGCCAGTGATTAATCATAGATTTTATAGTTTTCTGCCTGGCGTAATTTTAGCCATGGCGATCGATCTTAGAATCAGAAAAAAAGTTTCAATGGACCTTTTTAATTCTAAGTGTGGCCATTGATGGATAATAGATTTTATACCTTTCTTGCCTGGCATAATTCTAGCCATGGCGATGGTTCTTAGAACCAAAAGAAAACCTCAATGGCCCTTTTTAATGCTAGGTGTGGCTGTTGATCCATTATAGATTTTATACCTTTCTTGCCTGGCATAATTCTGGCCATGGCGATGGTTCTTAGAACCAGAAAGAAAGCCTCAACGGCCCTTTTTAATGCTAAGTGTGGCCGTTGATCTATAAAAGCTTTTGTAGCTTTAGAGTCCCTGAGATCGAGGGGAGGAACATTTGCACGCCTGTTGCCAAATGTTCCTCAGAAGAGACACGGAGGAAGAAACAAAGGCGAAGAAAGAAAAAAGAAGAACCAAGACAGCAAGAAAATGTCTCCAGTTCAAGCCCTATTAGCCTTTGGCTGTGATGGCGCCTCCTACGCTGTGAGGTAAGTTGTATTCTTCAAAGTTTTATGATATGGAGGGAGGTCAATGTTCCCCCCCCAAAAAAAAATTGATGGTCCATTCTTCCTAGGTAAGTAGGGGTAACACCTGCCTCTGAGGTAATAGTAACCACAGTGTATTGTGCCTTCTTAGGTGTAAAACCTCAGTGGCAGCTGAAGTAATGTTGATTTTTTTTTTTTATCTCAAAGGCATGTACTCTACACCATCCTAGAAGACAGAAGACTCACTTGTCAGCCTGCAGTGTTGATGGTGAAAAAGGAGGAAGAAGGAATGGAACGCAAGAATGAACATGATCTCCACCAAGAATGCTATTTCACCAATTATGTCAAAACTGACCTTTAGAACAATCGCTGAAAATGTAAGCCACTTTCATGATCACACCACACTACACATTTTAATCCTATCTGTGACCATTGCTACATAATAGGGATTCTCGTTTTCTTGCCTGTTGTATTTTTAGCCCATTCTAGGTGTGTTCCATGATGTACATAAGATTCCATACTTTTCTTGCCTCCTTACTGTTAGGCCTGGTAATGGTTCTTAAAACCCAAAAGAAAATGTCTATGGCCCTTTCTATTGCTAGGCTTGGTCACTGATTATTAAAACAGTAATTAGTATTCTGGCCTAGTGTAATGTTAGCCACAGCTGTACTTCTTAGAACTTGAGAAGGGCCACACAAGCATTCCACATGCCAATCCATCCTGTAAATAGTGATGACTCATTTTTAGAGGTCTTTCAGTCCCTGAGCTTGTGTGACACTCACACCGAATGGATGTGGATAATTATCGGCTCCCAGACTCACTCAGTCCATGAGCAGATACTTTCTGAGACTCACACCAGAAGTCTCTCTCTTTCAGTCCCCGAGTGAGCAGCGAGGGCGAATCACACTGGAGGCGTCAACAGCCCTCGGCTGGAAGTCTCTCCCGGTCCCTGAGGCTCCCCAACTGAGTCTCAAACTGGAAGGGAATCCTTTTGGATCGCTTCCCTCACTGGTCAATGATGATCATGATCATTGCAGTCCATGAAACCAGAGAGACAAAAGAGATGCACTATTCCTGATTCCATCTGCACCGCCCCCCATGTTTAGGCATGGACCCTTGGTCACGCCTCCTTCGCCCCCTGCCACTCGCCTCAGCCCATTTACAGCCAGCTTTCCTCCTCCGTTGCCCTCCCGCAGCCATTCTCCACGGCCAGTGGACCCTTGGTCCTCTGCCCGTCGCCCTTCGGCCTGGACAATTCACCCAGACACCCTTTGTCCCGGGCCTTTGGCTATATGGGACAAATAGCCCCCAGCCATGGTGCTGCGGGGGCAGCATGCGATGAACAACCCCAGGGGCTGGGGAGGGCAGCTGTGATGCAAGATTTTTTTTAAAAAGTGCTCTGCTCTGCATGTTTTGGGGCCTTGCAGCTCTGACCCCAGAATCGGAAGGAGGGGGACTGGCAGCAGAAGTAGCAACCACCGGGGCCACTGGGGGGAGCAGTCAGACAAGAGTGTGTTGGGGAACGAGGGAGGGAGGGAGGGGCACCTCAAGGGGACTTCACAAAGACAGCTTGACTCGCAACTCAAACGAAAGAGAGGAGGAGGAGAAAGGCCGGAGCAGCTTCTGCCACAGCCAGGGAGGCGGGTTAGGGGGGCACACAGGCAAACAGGGCTGGTGTGCTGCTGGAACTGGAGCGTCATGGGAGGGAAGCGTGGGCTAATGGGACTGCTTGCGCCTTGGGAGGGAAGGGAGGGCAACTGGCAAGGACTGGGGATGATGGGACTGCGTGCGCCGTCGTGGGAGGGAAGGGAGGGCAAATGGCAAGGGCTGGGGCTGATGGGACTGCGTGCGCCGTCGTGGGAGGGAAGGGAGGGCAAATGGCAAGGGCTGGGGCTGATGGGACTGCGTGCGCCGTCGTGGGAGGGAAGGGAGGGCAAATGGCAAGGGCTGGGGCTGATGGGACTGCGTGCGCCGTCGTGGGAGGGAAGGGAGGGCAAATGGCAAGGGCTGGGGCTGATGGGACTGCGTGCGCCGTCGTGGGAGGGAAGGGAGGGCAAATGGGAAGGGCTGGGCTGATGGGACTGCGTGCGCCGTCGTGGGGTGGGAGGGAAGGGAGGGCAAATGGCAAGGGCTGGGGCTGATGGGACTGCGTGCGCCGTCGTGGGGAGGGAAGCGAGGGCAAATGGAAGGGCTGGGGTGATGGGGATGCGTGCGCCGTCGTGGGAGGGAAGGAGGGCACATGGCAGGGCTGGGGTTGATGGGACTGCGTGCGCCGTCGTGGGAGGGAAGGAAGGGCAAATGGCAAAGGGCTGGGGCTGATGGGACTGCGTGCGCGCGTCGTGGGAGGGAAGGGAGGGCAACTGGCAAGGACTGGGGATGATGGGACTGCGTGCGCCGTCGTGGGAGGGAAGGAAGGGCAAATGGGAAGGGCTGGGGGCTGATGGGACTGCGTCCGCCGTCGTGGGAGGGAACGAAGGGCAAATGGCAAGGGCTGGGGATGATGGGACTGCGTGCACCGTCGTGGGAGGGAAGGGAGGGCAAATGGGAAGGGCTGGGGGCTGATGGGACTGCGTGCGCCGTCGTGGGAGGGAAGGGAGGGCAAATGGGAAGGGCTGGGGCTGATGGGACTGCGTGCGCCGTCGTGGGAGGGACGGGAGGGCAAATGGGAAGGGCTGGGGCTGATGGGACTGCGTGCGCCGTCGTGGGAGGGAAGGGAGGGCAAATGGAAGGGCTGGGGCTGATGGGACTGCGTGCGCCGTTGTGGGAGGGAAGGGAGGGCAAATGGGGAAGGGAGGGCAAATGGGAAGGGCTGGGGCTGATGGGAATGCGTGCGCCGTCGTGGGAGGGAAGGGAGGGCAAATGGGAAGGGCGGGGCTGATGGGACTGCGTGCGCAGTCGTGGGAGGGAAGGGGAGGGCAAATGGCATGGGCTGGCGGGATTTATGGGACTGCGTTGCGCCGTCGTGGGAGGGAGGGAGGGCAAATGGGGAAGGGCTGGGGATGATGGGACTGCTGTGCGCCGTCGTGGGAGGGGAAGGGAGTGGCAAATGGCAAGGGGCTGGGGATGATGGGAATGCGTGTTCGACGTCGTGGGAGGGAAGGGAGGGCAAATGGGAAGGGCTGGGGCTGATGGGACTGCGTGCGCCGTCGTGGGAGGGAAGGGAGGTCAAATGGGAAGGGCTGGGGCTGATGGGACTGCGTGCGCCGTCGTGGGAGGGAAGGGAGGGCAAATGGCAAGGGCTGGGGCTGATGGGACTGCGTGCGCCGTCGTGGGAGGGAAGGGAGGGCAAATGGCATGGGCTTGGGGGTTGGAACTGTGACCCGTCGTGGGAGGGAAGGGTGGGTAGAAGCCAAGCTGGCCTTGCTGTTTGCCTGTGTGCCCCCCTAACCCGCCTCCCTGGCTGTGGCAGAAGCTGCTCCGGCCTTTTTCCTCCTCCTCTCTTTCGTTTGAGTTGCGAGTCAAGCTGTCTTTGTGAAGCCCCCTTGAGGTGCCCCTCCCTCCCTCCCTCCCTCGTTCCCCAACACACTCTTGTCTGACTGCTCCCCCCAGTGGCCCCGGTGGTTGCTACTTCTGCTGCCAGTCCCCCTCCTTCCGATTCTGGGATCAGAGCTGCAAGGCCCCAAAACATGCAGAGCAGCCACAGCACTTTAAAAAATCTTGCATCACAACTGCCCTCCCCAGCCCCTGGGATTGCTCATTGCACGCTGCCCCCGCAGCACCATGGCTCCTGCCTGCCACCCAGCTGGCTGTGGGCTATTTGTCCTGTACAGACAAAGACCCAAGACAAACGGTATCTGGGTGAATTGGCCGGGCCGAAGGGCGACAGGCAGAGGGCCAAGGGCCCACTGGCCGTGGAGAATGGCTGCGGGAGGGCAGCGGAGGAGGAAAGCTGGCTGTAAATGGGCACGGGTGAGTTGATGGGCTGCATTTCTTGGGCAAAAGGCTGCACTGCTGCTGAGGCCATCCTGACTCAGAGGTGATGCCAAGGCACTCCTGACAGGGGTCTTCCAGCCCCTGAGTTACTATTCTGTGAAACTCACACTGAATGAGTAGGCAGCCAGACGCTCCCAGGCTCGTCCAGCCTCTGAGCACACACTCTGTGAGACCCACCCTGGGAGGGAGACCCTTTCAGTACCTGAGTGAGCAGCCAGGCGAGTCACACTGGAGGAGTCAACAGCGCTCAACTACAAGCCTCCTCCGGTGCCCTAGCTGAGTCTCAAACTGGAAGGGAATCCTTTTGAATCGCTTCCCTCCCAACTTCATACCCTGAGAAATAATGTCAGCTGCAGCCAGATCTCTTGGAACCAAAAGTAAACCTGGTGACACACTTTAATACGAGGTATTGCCATCTCTACAAATTAATAACTAGTTTTTTGCTAGAGTGAAACATTATGTCCTCGAACTGGAAAATAAATCTGTGTGACCCTTTTAAATTCTAGATGTGGCCATTGAAACCCTGAGTAGATTTCTTGCCTGGCTTAATTTAGGCACGATGGTCGTTCTTAGAACCAGAAAGCATCTCAATGGCCCTTTTTAACGCTGGGTGTGCCGGTGATTGATAATAGATTTTATAGTTTTCTGCCTGGCATAAATTTAGCCACAGCCATGGTTCTTAGAACCAGACAGAAAACCTCAACCGCTCTTGTTAATGTCTGGTGTGGCCAGTGATTGATAAAAGATTTCTATTTGGAATAATTTTATCCACGGCTGTTGTTTAAAATGTGTAAGTTATGTTTTGAATGATAAATATTAAACATGACACACAGTATGGCGGTCACCTCAAGAATTTTGATTTCTTTTGTCACACACATTTGTCTTTTTGTTCCTGAAATTTCTGTTTGACATTTTTTTTTTGTAATACAACTGAGTTTTACTCCTGATTTACTGTTGTTAAGTAGTTGTGATGCTTATGGTAGACAAGTTTTATCTTTTACCTGTTTTTATGTATTCTTTCTTATCACCATCTCTTCACCAAGAGATACCTGTTGTGATATTTATGTATTTGAACACTGAAGTTGTGTTTTCTTTCTTCTGAGAAAAATCTTTTGATGACAACTATGGTTCCTTTTACACCTCACCTTTTGTCAAAAATGTCATTTTAAATTAGTGAACTATTTAACCCATGGTATTTTATCATTGCTTTTGTAATTTTTGTGTGACTTTTTATCCTTAAAATATTGGATTATGCTTTTATGTATTTTATCCGTAAGACTGTATTATGTTTTGAATTGTTGTACAAACTGTTGCAACTGGGTAACGCTTGGAAGATATGATGCAGAACAATAAAGTATTTTTTGAGTCTTCCTTCACTATACGTTCCAGCAGCCCGACCGGAATTGAAAGGGGGTTTAAATAGAGTATAATACATTATACTTATAGTGTATTATACTCTATTTAAACCCCATTTCAATTCCGGTCGGGCTGCTGGAACGTGCTGCATTGCCTCAGCTGCTGCTTAATCTGTAAGTTTTGGGAGAATCCACCAGGAAAGTAGCGGCCCGCGCGCCTAATGGTGCGCGAATTATATAATTATATAACTAAAAATCACAAACAGTAGCAGTACATTCAGGGCAAGTGTGTGTGACATCCCTTGTATCTAAGATGTCTGGCTTAGTTCAGTGCAACACTTGCTTTGCAGCTGTCTTTCGCAGTACCCTTTTCACACTTGGAAACTGTCCTATCTGTAAACAAATCACTAGCCTACAAGGACAGATCATTTACCTAGGGTCTGTAATCCGTGTTCTTCGGGCAGAAATTAGGTGTCCAGTTCAGCCCCTCTACTCTGGTAAGCCCCCATGCTATCAGCCCCCTTTACCACAAAGATCCTGCAGGAGAAGGGCAGTGTGGACAACCGTGGGATCTGGCAGGGTGAGAGCTGTGAACCATAAACACAAAGCTTTCGCTGTGTCCCTGCACAACAGTTACAGTGCCCTTGCTGACCTTAATAGGGACATTAAGGAGACAGGTAAAGGTATTTGTGAAGATAACTCAAATAAGCAGGGGATTGTGGTCCGAGATGAAGAACTAGATTCTGACAGGGAAAAGTGTAAATCAGGTATTGCACATCAGTCATGCAAGAATAGAAAGGCTCCCAAAAAGAGAAGCTACCTTCTGGTAGGTGATTCAATTATAAGGGATGTAAATTTAGGGAAGGACACAGAGGCTTTGAAAGAGGTCAGGTATCTTCCAGGTGCTACTGCCAGTAGGGACAAGAAGCGTATTTCTAAAATAATCAAGAATGGCAGCAAGGACTTGGATGTGGAGGCTATTGTACATCTTGGCACTAATGATCTATCCCAAAAAGATGTACTCTCTGTGCAGAATGATTTCCAGAGCTTGGGGAAGGAACTTAGCAGAATAGGCTGTAGGCTTACTTTCTCAGAGGTCTTACCAGTGTATAAGGAGCAAAACGGAAAAGGCCAGCGCATAGCACAATTCAATATGTGGCTAAAGGAGTGGTGTAAAGGGGAAGGCTTTGGATATATTAGTCACGATGTCAATAGCTGGTCCAATCAAAAGATGTACAAAAGAGATGGTTTGCATCCATCAAAAAAGGGACTGAGTTACTCGGCTATAAATTCACAGATTTTCTGGAGGGAAATTTAAACTAAACAGCGGGGACAGGGAGTTAATTGACACGGAACAACCCTGTCCCCGGCAATTTAAAAACTATAGGGCTATCAGTGCATGTAGCATAGATGTGTGTGTGGACAAGAATATCAATCTTGCTATCAAGCAAAATGAAGCCTCTAATAGCGAGTGCCACATAAAGTGCACTAACCAAATAGGTGGTAAGACAATAGGGGAACTCAGGCACCACACAGGTTATGTAGGAAGGAAACACAGGGCCATTCACAAAGGACTCAAATGTTTATACACCAATGCACAGAGTATGAACAGCAAACCGGGTGAACTAGAAATTCAGGTTAATGAGGGCAGATACGATATTGTTGCCATTACGGAAACATGGTGGGATGAAACTCACACATGGAACACACAGCTAGAGGGATTTAAATTATTTAAAAGAAACAGACCAAAAAAAAGAGGAGGTGGAGTTGCTCTCTATATAAGAAATAACTACATCTCCACAGAAATAGAGTACAACAATGATAAAAACTGTCTTGAATGCATTTGGGTCAATATAAAAGGGGGGGGGAAGTCGAAGGGGAAGGAAGGAAATGACCAGCCTGCCATCGGTGGTATACTACAGACCACCCAACCAAAATCAGAGGAAATAGATGATTTTTTGTCACCTAGTCAGCTAACTAAGGTATGTAGGAAGACATCACAATATAGTATAATGGGGGACTTTTAACTACCCGACATCAAACTGGGAGACAAACCCGACCCACCAAGTGGAAGATTCACACAGGTCCGGGCAAAACCTAGCAGACAACTTTGTCTCCCAAAAAGTAGAGAAGGGAATTAGGGGATTAGCCATTTTGGATCTAATTCTCACTAACAGAGATGAAATGATAGACGGTGTTGAAGCCATAGGAACCCTGGGAGGAAGTGATCATGCAATATTAGAATTCAACATTATATTAGAATTCAACATTATAGAAGCACAAGCAATATAACACAGTCAAACTAGAGTCTTGGACTTCAAGAGAGCTAATTTCAATAAACTTAGAGAGGGCTTGGGAAGGATTCCATGGATGAGAATCCTCAAGGGGAAAACAACTCAAGAAGCTTGGGAAATTTTGAAAAATGAGATAATAAAAGCACAGTCTAGCATAATACCAACAAAGAGGGAAAACAACAGCTCCCAAAAGAAACCAGCATGGCTGCATAAAGAACTCTCTGACAAATTGAAAGATAAAAAGGACAAATATAGAAAGTGGAAAGAGGGGAACATAACTAAGTCAGAATATCAGCAAATAGCCCGAGCCTGCAAAGATGAAGTGAAGAAAGCCAAGGCTCAAAATGAACTAAGGCTTGTGACCAAAGTCAAAAATAACAAAAAAAGCTTCTTTCAACATGTTAAAAACAAGAAAAAAGTGAAGGAAATGACTGGTCCATTAGTGGGTGAAAGTGGCAAGAAGGTGACAAGCAACAGGGAG
>NW_024098159.1:0-19372 GCF_016545835.1 Crotalus tigris | reverse complement strand
GCTCTATGAGTAATGTGACATAACCCTAACCCTAAGTGGAATTTTCCTCTATGGATTTTCCCATGTATTTTACCAGGAAAGGTAGATAGGGGAAGTGTAGAAAGTAAGTGCCCTCCTAACCATACCCAAGCACTCCGAGTTTGTTGGTGGTGTCCATTTTGCTCTATGAGTTCATGGTGACCTAACCCTAACCCTAAGTGGACTTTTACTTCTATGGGATTTTCCCATGTATTTTACCAGGAAACATAGATAGGACAGGCTGGAAAAGTAAGAGCCCTCCAAACCATTCCCAAGCACTCCGAGTTTGTAGGCAGTATCCATTTTGTTTAAACCATACCCAAATACTCCGAGTTTGTTGGTGGTGTCCGTTTTGCTCTATGAGTTAATGGTGACCTAACCCTATCCCTAAGTGGAATTTTCCTCCTATGGGATTTTCCCATGTATTTTGCCAAGAAACATAGATAGGGCAGCCTAGAAAAGTAAGTGCCCTCCAAACCATACCCAAATACTCCGAGTTTGTTGGCAGTGTCCATTTTGCTCTATGAGTTCATGGTGACCTAACCCTATCCCTAAGTCTAATTTTCTTCCTATGGGATTTTCACATGTATTTTGCCAAGAAACATAGATAGCGCAGCCTAGAAAAGTAAGTGCCCTCCTAACCATACCCAAGCACTCCGAGTTTGTTGGTGGTGTCCATTTTGCTCTATGAGGTCATGGTGACCTAACCCTAACCCTAAGTGGAATTTTACTTCTATGGGATTTTCCCATGTATTTTACCAGGAAACATAGATAGGACAGGCTGGAAAAGTAAGAGCCCTCCAAACCATTCCCAAGCACTCCGAGTTTGTAGGCAGTATCCATTTTGTTTAAACCATACCCAAATACTGCGAGTTTGTTGGCGGTGTCCATTTTGCTCTAAGAGTTCATTGTGACTTAACCCTATCCCTAAGTGGAATTTTACTCCTATGGGATTTTCCCACGTATTTTACCAGGAAACATAGATAGGGCAGCCTAGAAAAGTAAGTGCCCTCCTAACCATACTCAAGCACTCCGAATTTGTTGGTGGTGTCAATTTTGCTCTAAGAGTTCATGGTGACCCAACACTAACCCTAAATGGAATTTTCCTCCTATGTTATTTTCTCATGTGTTTTACAAGGAAACATAGGTAGGACAGCCTAGAAAAGTAAGAGCCCTCCTAACCATGCCCAAGCACTCCGAATTTGTAGACAGTGTCCATTTTGCTCAAATCATTCCCAAATACTCCGAGTTTGTTGGCAGTATCCATTTTGCTCCATGAGTTGATGGTGGCCTATCCCTAACCCTAAGTGGAATTTTTCTCCTAAGGGATTTTCCCATGTATTTTACCAGGTAACATAGATAAGGCAGCCTAGAAAAGGAAGAGCACTCCAAACCACACCCAGATACTCCGAGTTTGTTGGCGGTGTCCATTTTCCTCTATGAGTTCATGGTGACCTAACCCTATCCCTAAGTCTAATTTTCTTCCTATGGGATTTTCCCAGGTATTTTGCCAAGAAACATATATAGTGCAGCCTAGAAAAGTAAGTGCCCTCCTAACCATACCCAAGCACTCCGAGTTTGTTGGCAGTGTACATTTGGTTCTAAGTGCATGGTGACCTAACCCTAACCCTAAGTGGAATTTTCCTCCTATGCAATTTTCCCATGTATTTTACCAGGAAAGATAGATAGGGCAGCCTAGAAAAGTTATTTAGCTCCTAACCATACCCAAGCACTCCGAGTTTCTTGGTGGTGTCCATTTTGCTCTATGAGTTAATGGTGACATAACCCTAACCCTAAGTGGAATTTTCCTCCTATGGAATTTTCCCATGTATTTTACCAGGAAAGGTAGATAGGGAAGGCTAGAAAAGTAAGTGCCCTCCTAACCATACCCAAGCACTCCGACTTTGTTGGTGGTGTCCATTTTGCTCTTCGAGTTCATGGTGACCTAAACCTATCCCTAAGTGGAATTTTCCTCGTATGGGATTTTCCCATGTATTTTGCCAAGAAACATAGATAGGGCAGCCTAGAAAACTAAGTGCCCTCCAAACCATTCCCAAGCACTCCGAGTTTGTAGGCAGTATCCATTTTGTTTAAACCATACCCAAATACTGCGAGTTTGTTGGCGGTGTCCATTTTGCTCTAAGAGTTCATGGTGACCTAACCCTATCCCTAAGTGGAATTTTCCTCCTATGGGATTTTCCCTTGTATTTTGCCAAGAAACATAGATAGGGCAGCCTAGAAAAGTAAGTGCCCTCCAAACCATACCCAAATACTCCGAGTTTGTTGGCAGTGTCCATTTTGCTCTATGAGTTCATGGTGACCTAACCCTATCCCTAAGTCTAATTTTCTTCCTATGGGATTTTCCCATGTATTTTGCCAAGAAACATAGATAGCGCAGCCTAGAAAATTAAGTGCCCTCCTAACCATACCCAAGCACTCCGAGTTTGTTGGTGGTGTCCATTTTGCTCTATGAGGTCATGGTGACCTAACCCTAACCCTAAGTGGAATTTTACTTCTATGGGATTTTCCCATGTATTTTACCAGGAAACATAGATAGGACAGGCTGGAAAAGTAAGAGCCCTCAAAACCATTCCCAAGCACTCCGAGTTTGTAGGCAGTATCCATTTTGTTTAAACCATACCCAAATACTGCGAGTTTGTTGGCGGTGTCCATTTTGCTCTAAGAGTTCATTGTGACTTAACCCTATCCCTAAGTGGACTTTTACTCCTATGGGATTTTCCCACGTATTTTACCAGGAAACATAGATAGGGCAGCCTAGAAAAGTAAGTGCCCTCCTAACCATACTCAAGCACTCCGAATTTGTTGGTGGTGTCAATTTTGCTCTAAGAGTTCATGGTGACCCAACACTAACCCTAAAGGAATTTTCCTCCTATGTTATTTTCTCATGTGTTTTACAAGGAAACATAGTTAGGACAGCCTGGAAAAGTAAGAGCCCTCCAAACCATTCCCAAGGACTCCGAGTTTGTTGGAGGTGTCCATTTTGCCCTATGAGTTCATGGTGACCTAACCCTAACCCTAAGTGGAATTTTACTTCTATGGGATTTTCCCATGTATTTTACCAGGAAACATAGATAGGACAGGCTGGAAAAGTAAGAGCCCTCTAAACCATTCCCAAGCACTCCGAGTTTGTAGGCAGTATCCATTTTGTTTAAACCATACCCAAATACTGCGAGTTTGTTGGCGGTGTCCATTTTGCTCTAAGAGTTCATTGTGACTTAACCCTATCCCTAAGTGGAATTTTACTCCTATGGGATTTTCCCACGTATTTTACCAGGAAACATAGATAGGGCAGCCTAGAAAAGTAAGTGCCCTCCTAACCATACTCAAGCACTCCGAATTTGTTGGTGGTGTCAATTTTGCTCTAAGAGTTCATGGTGACCCAACACTAACCCTAAATGGAATTTTCCTCCTATGTTATTTTCTCATGTGTTTTACAAGGAAACATAGGTAGGACAGCCTCGAAAAGTAAGAGCCCTCCTAACCATGCCCAAGCACTCCGAGTTTGTAGACAGTGTCCATTTTGCTCAAATCATTCCCAAATACTCCGAGTTTGTTGGCAGTATCCATTTTGCTCCATGAGTTCATGGTGACCTAACCCTAACCCTAAGTGGAATTTTTCTCCTAAGGGATTTTCCCATGTATTTTACCAGGTAACATAGATAAGGCAGCCTAGAAAAGGAAGAGCACTCCAAACCACACCCAAATACTCCGAGTTTGTTGGCGGTGTCCCTTTTCCTCTATGAGTTCATGGTGACCTAACCCTATCCCTAAGTCTAATTTTCTTCCTATGGGATTTTCCCAGGTATTTTGCCAAGAAACATATATAGTGCAGCCTAGAAAAGTAAGTGCCCTCCTAACCAGACCCAAGCACTCCGAGTTTGTTGGCAGTGTACATTTGGTTCTAAGTGCATGGTGACCTAACCCTAACCCTAAGTGGAATTTTCCTCCTATGCAATTTTCCCATGTATTTTACCAGGAAAGATAGATAGGGCAGCCTAGAAAAGTTATTTAGCTCCTAACCATACCCAAGCACTCCGAGTTTCTTGGTGGTGTCCATTTTGCTCTATGAGTTAATGGTGACATAACCCTAACCCTAAGTGGAATTTTCCTCCTATGGAATTTTCCCATGTATTTTACCAGGAAAGGTAGATAGGGAAGCCTAGAAAAGTAAGTGCCCTCCTAACCATACCCAAGCACTCCGAGTTTGTTGGCAGTGTACATTTGGTTCTAAGTGCATGGTGACCTAAACCTATCCCTAAGTGGAATTTTCCTCGTATGGGATTTTCCCATGTATTTTGCCAAGAAACATAGATAGGGCAGCCTAGAAAACTAAGTGCCCTCCAAACCAAACCCAAATACTCCAAGTTTGTTGGTGGTGTCCATTTTGCTCTATGAGTTAATGGTGACCTAAACCTATCCCTAAGTGGAATTTTCCTCGTATGGGATTTTCCCATGTATTTTGCCAAGAAACATAGATAGGGCAGCCTAGAAAAGTATGTGCCCTCCAAACCATACCCAAATACTCCGAGTTTGTTGGCAGTATCTATTTTGCTCTATGAGTTCATGGTGACACAACCCTATCCCTAAGTCTAATTTTCTTCCTATGGGTTTTTCCCATGTATTTTACCAGGAAACATAGATAGGACAGCCTGGAAAAGTAAGAGCCCTCCAAACCATTCCCAAGCACTCCGAGTTTGTAGGCGGTGTCCATTTTGCTCAAACCATACCCAAATACTCCGAGTTTGTTGGCGTTGTCCATTTTGCTCTAAGAGTTCATGGTGACCTAACCCTAACCCTAAGTGGAATTTTCCTCCGATGGGATTTTCTCACGTATTTTACAAGGAAACATAGTTAGGACAGCCTAGAAAAGTAAGAGCCCTCCAAACCACACCCAAGCACTCCGAATTTGTTGGTGGTGTCCATTTTGCTCTATGAGTTCATGGTGACCTAACCCTAACCCTAAATGGAATTTTCCTCCTATGTGATTTTCTCACGTATTTTACAAGGAAACATAGTTAGGACAGCCTAGAAAAGTAAGAGCCCTCCTAACCATGCCCAAGGACTCCGAGTTTGTAGACAGTGTCCATTTTGCTCAAACCATACCCAAATACTCCGAGTTTGTTGGCAGTGTCCATTTTGCTCCATGAGTTCATGGTGACCTAACCCTAACCCTAAGTGGAATTTTCCTCCTATGGGATTTTCCCATGTATTTTACCAGGTAACATTGATAGGGCAGCCTAGAAAAGGAAGTGCCCTCCAAAGCACACCCAAATACTCCGAGTTTGTTGGCGCTGTCCATTTTGCTCTATGACTTCATGGTGACCTAACCCTATCCCTAAGTGGAATTTTCCTCCTATGGGATTTTCCAATGTATTTTACCAGGAAACATAGATAGGACAGCCTAGAAAACTAAGAGCCCTCCAAACCATTCCCAATCACTCCGAGTTTGTAGGTGGTGTCCATTTTGCTCAAACCATACCCAAATACTCCGATTTTTTTGACGGTGTCCATTTTGCTCTATGAGTTCATGGTGACCTAACCCTATCCCTAAGTCTAATTTTCTTCCTACGGGATTTTCCCATGTATTTTGCCAAGAAACATAGATAGGACAGCCTGGAAAAGTAAGAGCCCTCCAAACCATTCCCAAGCATTCCGAGTTTGTTGGCAGTGTACATTTGGTTCTAAGTGCATGGTGACCTAACCCTAACCCTAAGTGGAATTTTCCTCCTATGCAATTTTCCCATGTATTTTACCAGGAAACATAGATAGGGCAGCCTAGAAAAGTTATTTAGCTCCTAACCATACCCAAGCACTCCGAGTTTGTTGGTCGTGTCCATTTTGCTCTATGAGTTAATGGTGACATAACCCTAACCCTAAGTGGAATTTTCCTCCTATGGAATTTTCCCATGTATTTTACCAGGAAAGGTAGATAGGGAAGCGTAGAAAAGTAAGTGCCCTCCTAACCATACCCAAGCACTCCGAGTTTGTTGGTGGTGTCCATTTTGCTCTATGAGTTCATGGTGACCTAACCCTAACCCTAAGTGGAATTTTCCTCCTATGGGATTTTCCATGTATTTTACCAGGAAACATAGATAGGACAGCCTAGAAAAGTAAGAGCCCTCCAAACCATTCCCAAGCACTCCGAGTTTGTAGGCAGTATCCATTTTGTTTAAACCATACCCAAATACTGCGAGTTTGTTGGCGGTGTCCATTTTGCTCTAAGAGTTTCATGGTGACCTAACCCTATCCCTAAGTGGAATTTTCCTCCTATGGGATTTTCCCATGTATTTTGCCAAGAAACATAGATAGGGCAGCCTAGAAAAGTAAGTGCCCTCCAAACCATACCCAAATACTCCGAGTTTGTTGGCAGTGTCCATTTTGCTCTATGAGTTCATGGTGACCTAACCCTATCCCTAAGTCTAATTTTCTTCCTATGGGATTTTCCCATGTATTTTGCCAAGAAACATAGATAGCGCAGCCTAGAAAAGTAAGTGCCCTCCTAACCATACCCAAGCACTCCGAGTTTGTTGGTGGTGTCCATTTTGCTCTATGAGGTCATGGTGACCTAACCCTAACCCTAAGTGGAATTTTACTTCTATGGGATTTTCCCATGTATTTTACCAGGAAACATAGATAGGACAGGCTGGAAAAGTAAGAGCCCTCTAAACCATTCCCAAGCACTCCGAGTTTGTAGGCAGTATCCATTTTGTTTAAACCATACCCAAATACTGCGAGTTTGTTGGCGGTGTCCATTTTGCTCTAAGAGTTCATTGTGACTTAACCCTATCCCTAAGTGGAATTTTACTCCTATGGGATTTTCCCACGTATTTTACCATGAAACATAGATAGGGCAGCCTAGAAAAGTAAGTGCCCTCCTAACCATACTCAAGCACTCCGAATTTGTTGGTGGTGTCAATTTTGCTCTAAGAGTTCATGGTGACCCAACACTAACCCTAAATGGAATTTTCCTCCTATGTTATTTTCTCATGTGTTTTACAAGGAAACATAGGTAGGACAGCCTAGAAAAGTAAGAGCCCTCCTAACCATGCCCAAGCACTCCGAGTTTGTAGACAGTGTCCATTTTGCTCAAATCATTCCCAAATACTCCGAGTTTGTTGGCAGTATCCATTTTGCTCCATGAGTTGATGGTGACCTATCCCTAACCCTAAGTGGAATTTTTCTCCTAAGGGATTTTCCCATGTATTTTACCAGGTAACATAGATAAGGCAGCCTAGAAAAGGAAGAGCACTCCAAACCACACCCAAATACTCCGAGTTTGTTGGCGGTGTCCATTTTCCTCTATGAGTTCATGGTGACCTAACCCTATCCCTAAGTCTAATTTTCTTCCTATGGGATTTTCCCAGGTATTTTGCCAAGAAACATATATAGTGCAGCCTAGAAAAGTAAGTGCCCTCCTAACCATACCCAAGCACTCCGAGTTTGTTGGCAGTGTACATTTGGTTCTAAGTGCATGGTGACCTAACCCTAACCCTAAGTGGAATTTTCCTCCTATGCAATTTTCCCATGTATTTTACCAGGAAACATAGATAGGGCAGCCTAGAAAAGTTATTTAGCTCCTAACCATACCCAAGCACTCCGAGTTTCTTGGTGGTGTCCATTTTGCTCTATGAGTTAATGGTGACATAACCCTAACCCTAAGTGGAATTTTCCTCCTATGGAATTTTCCCATGTATTTTACCAGGAAAGGTAGATAGGGAAGCCTAGAAAAGTAAGTGCCCTCCTAACCATACCCAAGCACTCCGAATTTGTTGGTGGTGTCCATTTTGCTCTTCGAGTTCATGGTGACCTAAACCTATCCCTAAGTGGAATTTTCCTCGTATGGGATTTTCCCATGTATTTTGCCAAGAAACATAGATAGGGCAGCCTAGAAAACTAAGTGCCCTCCAAACCAAACCCAAATACTCCAAGTTTGTTGGTGGTGTCCATTTTGCTCTATGAGTTAATGGTGACCTAAACCTATCCCTAAGTGGAATTTTCCTCGTATGGGATTTTCCCATGTATTTTGCCAAGAAACATAGATAGGGCAGCCTAGAAAAGTATGTGCCCTCCAAACCATACCCAAATACTCCGAGTTTGTTGGCAGTGTCCATTTTGCTCTATGAGTTCATGGTGACACAACCCTATCCCTAAGTCTAATTTTCTTCCTATGGGTTTTTCCCATGTATTTTACCAGGAAACATAGATAGGACAGCCTGGAAAAGTAAGAGCCCTCCAAACCATTCCCAAGCACTCCGAGTTTGTAGGCGGTGTCCATTTTGCTCAAACCATACCCAAATACTCCGAGTTTGTTGGCGTTGTCCATTTTGCTCTATGAGTTCATGGTGACCTAACCCTAACCCTAAGTGGAATTTTCCTCCGATGGGATTTTCTCACGTATTTTACAAGGAAACATAGTTAGGACAGCCTAGAAAAGTAAGAGCCCTCCAAACCACACCCAAGCACTCCGAATTTGTTGGTGGTGTCCATTTTGCTCTATGAGTTCATGGTGACCTAACCCTAACCCTAAATGGAATTTTCCTCCTATGTGATTTTCTCACGTATTTTACAAGGAAACATAGTTAGGACAGCCTAGAAAAGTAAGAGCCCTCCTAACCATGCCCAAGGACTCCGAGTTTGTAGACAGTGTCCATTTTGCTCAAACCATACCCAAATACTCCGAGTTTGTTGGCAGTGTCCATTTTGCTCCATGAGTTCATGGTGACCTAACCCTAACCCTAAGTGGAATTTTCCTCCTATGGGATTTTCCCATGTATTTTACCAGGTAACATTGATAGGGCAGCCTAGAAAAGGAAGTGCCCTCCAAAGCACACCCAAATACTCCGAGTTTGTTGGCGCTGTCCATTTTGCTCTATGACTTCATGGTGACCTAACCCTATCCCTAAGTGGAATTTTCCTCCTATGGGATTTTCCAATGTATTTTACCAGGAAACATAGATAGGACAGCCTAGAAAACTAAGAGCCCTCCAAACCATTCCCAATCACTCCGAGTTTGTAGGTGGTGTCCATTTTGCTCAAACCATACCCAAATACTCCGATTTTTTTGACGGTGTCCATTTTGCTCTATGAGTTCATGGTGACCTAACCCTATCCCTAAGTCTAATTTTCTTCCTACGGGATTTTCCCATGTATTTTGCCAAGAAACATAGATAGGACAGCCTGGAAAAGTAAGAGCCCTCCAAACCATTCCCAAGCATTCCGAGTTTGTTGGCAGTGTACATTTGGTTCTAAGTGCATGGTGACCTAACCCTAACCCTAAGTGGAATTTTCCTCCTATGCAATTTTCCCATGTATTTTACCAGGAAACATAGATAGGGCAGCCTAGAAAAGTTATTTAGCTCCTAACCATACCCAAGCACTCCGAGTTTGTTGGTCGTGTCCATTTTGCTCTATGAGTTAATGGTGACATAACCCTAACCCTAAGTGGAATTTTCCTCCTATGGAATTTTCCCATGTATTTTACCAGGAAAGGTAGATAGGGAAGCGTAGAAAAGTAAGTGCCCTCCTAACCATACCCAAGCACTCCGAGTTTGTTGGTGGTGTCCATTTTGCTCTATGAGTTCATGGTGACCTAACCCTAACCCTAAGTGGAATTTTACTTCTATGGGATTTTCCCATGTATTTTACCAGGAAACATAGATAGGACAGGCTGGAAAAGTAAGAGCCCTCCAAACCATTCCCAAGCACTCCGAGTTTGTAGGCAGTATCCATTTTGTTTAAACCATACCCAAATACTGCGAGTTTGTTGGCGGTGTCCATTTTGCTCTAAGAGTTCATTGTGACTTAACCCTATCCCTAAGTGGAATTTTACTCCTATGGGATTTTCCCACGTATTTTACCAGGAAACATAGATAGGGCAGCCTACAAAAGTAAGTGCCCTCCTAACCATACCCAAGCACTCCGAATTTGTTGGTGGTGTCAATTTTGCTCTATGAGTTCATGGTGACCTAACCCTATCCCTAAGTGGAATTTTCCTCGTATGGGATTTTCCCATGTATTTTGCCAAGAAACATAGATAGGGCAGCCTAGAAAAGTAAGTGCCCTCCTAACCATACCAAAGCACTCCAAGTTTGTAGGCAGTATCCATTTTGCTCTATGAGTTCATGGTGACCTAACCCTATCCCTAAGTGGAATTTTCCTCGTATGGGATTTTCCCATGTATTTTGCCAAGAAACATAGATAGGGCAGCCTAGAAAAGTAAGTGCCCTCCTAACCATACCAAAGCACTCCAAGTTTGTAGGCAGTATCCATTTTGCTCTATGAGTTCATGGTGACCTAACCCTAACCCTAAGTGGAATTTTACTTCTATGGGATTTTCCCATGTATTTTACCAGGAAACATAGATAGGACAGGCTGGAAAAGTAAGAGCCCTCCAAACCAGTCCCAAGCACTCCGAGTTTGTAGGCAGTATCCATTTTGTTTAAACCATACCCAAATACTCCGAGTTTGTTGGTGGTGTCCGTTTTGCTCTATGAGTTAATGGTGACCTAACCCTATCCCTAAGTGGAATTTTCCTCCTATGGGATTTTCCCATGTATTTTGCCAAGAAACATAGATAGGGCAGCCTAGAAAAGTAAGTGCCCTCCAAACCATACCCAAATACTCCGAGTTTGTTGGCAGTGTCCATTTTGCTCTATGAGTTCATGGTGACCTAACCCTATCCCTAAGTCTAATTTTCTTCCTATGGGATTTTCCCATGTATTTTGCCAAGAAACATAGATAGCGCAGCCTAGAAAAGTAAGTGCCCTCCTAACCATACCCAAGCACTCCGAGTTTGTTGGTGGTGTCCATTTTGCTCTATGAGGTCATGGTGACCTAACCCTAACCCTAAGTGGAATTTTACTTCTATGGGAATTTCCCATGTATTTTACCAGGAAACATAGATACAACAGGAAGAAAAGTAAGAGCCCTCCAAACCATTCCCAAGCACTCCGAGTTTGTAGGCAGTATCCATTTTGTTTAAACCATACCCAAATACTGCGAGTTTGTTGGCAGTGTCCATTTTGTCTAAGAGTTCATTGTGACTTAACCCTATCCCTAAGTGGAATTTTACTCCTATGGGATTTTCCCATGTATTTTACCAGGTAACATAGATAGGGCAGCCTAGAAAAAGAAGAGCCCTCCAAACCACACCCAAATACTCCGAGTTTGTTGGCGGTGTCCATTTTGCTCTATGAGTTCATTGTGACCTAACCCTATCCCTAAGTGGAATTTTCCTCCTATGGGATTTTCCAATGTATATTACCACGAAACATAGAAAGGGCAGCCTAGAAAAGTAAGTGCCCTCCTAACCATACCAAGCACTCCGAGTTTCTTGGTGGTGTCCATTTTGCTCTATGAGTTCATGGTGACCTAACCCTAACCCTAACTGGAATTTTCCTCCTATGTGATTTTCTCATGTATTTTACAAGGAAACATAGTAAGGACAGCCTAGAAAAGTAAGAGCCCTGCTAACCATGCCCAAGCATTCCGACTTTGTAGACAGTGTCCATTTTGCTCAAAGGATACCCAAATACTCCGATTTTCTTGGCAGTGTCCATTTTGCTCTATGAGTTCATGGTGACCTAACCCTATCCCTAAGTGGAATTTTCCTCCTATGGGATTTTCCCATGTATTTGGCCAAGAAACAAAGATAGGGTAGCCTAGAAAAGAAAGTGCCCTCCAAACCAAAACCAAATACTCCGAGTTTGTTGGTGGTGTCCGTTTTGCTCTATGAGTTAATGGTGACCTAAACCTAACCCTAAGTGGAATTTTACTCCTACGGTATTTTCCCATGTATTTTACCAGGAAACATAGATAGGGCATCCGAGAAAAGTAAGTGCCCTCCTAACCATACCCAAGCACTCCGAGTTTGTTGGCGGTGTCCATTTTGCTCTATGAGTTCATGGTGACCTAACCCTATCCCTAAGTGGAATTTTCCTCCTACGGGATTTTCCCATGTATTTTGCCAAGAAACATAGATAGGGCAGCCTAGAAAAGTAAGTGCCCTCCAAACCATACCCAAATACTCCGAGTTTGTTGGCAGTGTCCATTTTGCTCTATGAGTTCATGGTGACCTAACCCTATCCCTAAGTCTAATTTTCTTCCTATGGGATTTTCCCATGTATTTTGCCAAGAAACATAGATAGCGCAGCCTAGAAAAGTAAGTGCCCTCCTAACCATACCCAAGCACTCCGAGTTTGTTGGTGGTGTCCATTTTGCTCTATGAGGTCATGGTGACCTAACCCTAACCCTAAGTGGAATTTTACTTCTATGGGATTTTCCCACGTATTTTACAAGGAAACATAGGTAGGACAGCCTAGAAAAGTAAGAGCCCTCCAAACCATGCCCAAGCACTCCGAGTTTGTAGACAGTATCCATTTTGTTTAAACCATACCCAAATACTGCGAGTTTGTTGGCAGTGTCCATTTTGCTCTAAGAGTTCATTGTGACTTAACCCTATCCCTAAGTGGAATTTTACTCCTATGGGATTTTCCCACGTATTTTACCAGGAAACATAGATAGGGCAGCCTAGAAAAGTAAGTGCCCTCCTAACCATCCCAAGCACTCCGAATTTGTTGGTGGTGTCAATTTTGCTCTATGAGTTCATGGTGACCTAACACTAACCCAAAATGGAATTTTCCTCCTATGTTATTTTCTCATGTATTTTACAAGGAAACATAGGTAGGACAGCCTAGAAAAGTAAGAGCCCTCCAAACCATGCCCAAGCACTCCGAGTTTGTAGACAGTGTCCATTTTTCTCAAATCATTCCCAAATACTCCGAGTTTGTTGGCAGTATCCATTTTGCTCCATGAGTTCATGGTGACCTAACCCTAACCCTAAGTGGAATTTTTCTCCTAAGGGATTTTCCCATGTATTTTACCAGGTAACATAGATAGGGCAGCCTAGAAAAAGAAGAGCCCTCCAAACCACACCCAAATACTCCGAGTTTGTTGGCGGTGTCCATTTTGCTCTATGAGTTCATTGTGACCTAACCCTATCCTTAAGTGGAATTTTCCTCCTATGGGATTTTCCAATGTATATTACCACGAAACATAGAAAGGGCAGCCTAGAAAACTAAGTGCCCTCCTAACCATACCCAAGCACTCCGAGTTTGTTGGCGGTGTCCATTTTCCTCTATGAGTTCATGGTGACCTAACCCTATCCCTAAGTCTAATTTTCTTCCTATGGGATTTTCCCAGGTATTTTGCCAAGAAACATAGATAGTGCAGCCTAGAAAAGTAAGTGCCCTCCTAACCATACCAAGCACTCCGAGTTTGTTGGTGGTGTCCATTTTTCTCTATGAGTTCATGGTGACCTAACCCTAACCCCAAGTGGAATTTTACTCCTATGGGATTTTCCTATGTATTTAACAGGAAACATAGATAGGACAGCCTAGAAAAGTAAGTGCCCTCCTAACCATACCCAAGCACTCCGAGTTTGTTGGCAGTGTCCATTTTGCTCTATGAGTTCATGGTGACCTAACCCTATCCCTAAGTGGAATTTTCCTCGTATGGGATTTTCCCATGTATTTTGCCAAGAAACATAGATAGGGCAGCCTAGAAAAGTAAGTGCCCTCCTAACCATACCAAAGCACTCCAAGTTTGTAGGCAGTATCCATTTTGTTCTATGAGTTCAGGGTGACTTAACCCTAACCCTAAGTGGAATTTTCCTCCTAAGGGATTTTCCCATGTATTTTACCAGGAACGGTAGATAGGGAAGCCTAGAAAAGTAAGTGCCCTCCTAACCATACCCAAGCACTCCGAATTTGTTGGTGTAGTCCATTTTGTTCTTTGAGTTCATGGTGACCTAACCCTATCCCTAAGTCTAATTTTTTTCCTATGGGATTTTCCCATGTATTTTGCGAAGAAACATAGATAGGGCAGCCTAGAAAGGTAAGTGCCCTCCAAACCATACCCAAATACTCTGAGTTTGTTGGCAGTGTCCATTTTGCTCTATGAGTTCATGGTGACCTAACCCTATCCCTAAGTCTAATTTCTTCCTATGGGATTTTCCCATGTATTTTGCCAAGAAACATAGATAGCGCAGCCTAGAAAAGTAAGTGCCCTCCTAACCATACCAAAGCACTCCAAGTTTGTAGGCAGTATCCATTTTGTTCTATGAGTTCAGGGTGACCTAACCCTAACCCTAAGTGGAATTTTACTCCTACGGTATTTTCCCATGTATTTTACCAGGAAACATAGATAGGGCATCCGAGAAAAGTAAGTGCCTTCCTAACCATACCCAAGCACTCCGAGTTTGTTGGCGGTGTCCATTTTGCTCTATGAGTTCATGGTGACCTAACCCTATCCCTAAGTGGGATTTTCCTCCTATGGGATTTTCCCATGTATTTTGCCAAGAAACATAGATATGCCTGCCTAGAAAAGTAAGTGCCCTCCAAACCATACCCAAATACTCCGAGTTTGTTGGCAGTGTCCATTTTGCTCTATGAGTTCATGGTGACCTAACCCTATCCCTAAGTCTAATTTTCTTCCTATGGGATTTTCCCATGTATTTTGCCAAGAAACATAGATAGCGCAGCCTAGAAAAGTAAGTGCCCTCCTAACCATACCCAAGCACTCCGAGTTTGTTGGTGGTGTCCATTTTGCTCTATGAGGTCATGGTGACCTAACCCTAACCCTAAGTGGAATTTTACTTCTATGGGATTTTCCCACGTATTTTACAAGGAAACATAGGTAGGACAGCCTAGAAAAGTAAGAGCCCTCCAAACCATGCCCAAGCACTCCGAGTTTGTAGACAGTATCCATTTTGTTTAAACCATACCCAAATACTGCGAGTTTGTTGGCAGTGTCCATTTTGCTCTAAGAGTTCATTGTGACTTAACCCTATCCCTAAGTGGAATTTTACTCCTATGGGATTTTCCCACGTATTTTACCAGGAAACATAGATAGGGCAGCCTAGAAAAGTAAGTGCCCTCCTAACCATACTCAAGCACTCCGAATTTGTTGGTGGTGTCAATTTTGCTCTATGAGTTCATGGTGACCCAACACTAACCCTAAATGGAATTTTCCTCCTAGGTTATTTTCTCATGTGTTTTACAAGGAAACATAGGTAGGACAGCCTAGAAAAGTAAGAGCCCTCCTAACCATGCCCAAGCACTCCGAGTTTGTAGACAGTGTCCATTTTGCTCAAATCATTCCCAAATACTCCGAGTTTGTTGGCAGTATCCATTTTGCTCCATGAGTTGATGGTGAACTATCCCTAACCCTAAGTGGAATTTTTCTCCTAAGGGATTTTCCCATGTATTTTACCAGGTAACATAGATAAGGCAGCCTAGAAAAGGAAGAGCACTCCAAACCACACCCAGATACTCCGAGTTTGTTGGCGGTGTCCATTTTCCTCTATGAGTTCATGGTGACCTAACCCTATCCCTAAGTCTAATTTTCTTCCTATGGGATTTTCCCAGGTATTTTGCCAAGAAACATATATAGTGCAGCCTAGAAAAGTAAGTGCCCTCCTAACCATACCCAAGCACTCCGAGTTTGTTGGCAGTTTACATTTGGTTCTAAGTGCATGGTGACCTAACCCTAACCCTAAGTGGAATTTTCCTCCTATGCAATTATCCCATGTATTTTACCAGGAAACATAGATAGGGCAGCCTAGAAAAGTTTATTACCTCCTAACCATACCCAAGCACTCCGAGTTTCTTGGTGGTGTCCATTTTGCTCTATGAGTTAATGGTGACCTAACCCTAACCCTAAGTGGAATTTTCTTCCTATGGGATTTTCCCATGTATTTTGCCAAGAAACAAGATAGGCAGCCTAAAAAGTAAGTGCCCTCCTAACCATACCAAGCACTCCGAGTTTCTTGGTGGTGTCCATTTTGCTCTATGAGTTCATGGTGACCTAACCCTAACCCTAACTGGAATTTTCCTCCTATGTGATTTTCTCATGTATTTTACAAGGAAACATAGTAAGGACAGGCTAGAAAAGTAAGAGCCCTGCTAACCATGCCCAAGCATTCCGACTTTGTAGACAGTGTCCATTTTGCTCAAAGGATACCCAAATAATCCGATTTTCTTGGCAGTGTCCATTTTGCTCTATGAGTTCATGGTGACCTAACCCTATCCCTAAGTGGAATTTTCCTCCTATGGGATTTTCCCATGTATTTGGCCAAGAAACAAAGATAGGGCAGCCTAGAAAAGAAAGTGCCCTCCAAACCAAAACCAAATACTCCGAGTTTGTTGGTGGTGTCCGTTTTGCTCTATGAGTTAATGGTGACCTAACCCTATCCCTAAGTCTAATTTTCTTCCTATGGGATTTTCCCATGTATTTTGCCAAGACACATAGATAGCGCAGCCTAGAAAAGTAAGTGCCCTCCTAACCATACCCAAGCACTCCGAGTTTGTTGGTGGTGTCCATTTTGCTCTATGAGGTCATGGTGACCTAACCCTAACCCTAAGTGGAATTTTACTTCTATGGGAATTTCCCATGTATTTTACCAGGAAACATAGATACAACAGGAAGAAAAGTAAGAGCCCTCCAAACCATTCCCAAGCACTCCGAGTTTGTAGGCAGTATCCATTTTGTTTAAACCATACCCAAATACTGCGAGTTTGTTGGCAGTGTCCATTTTGTCTAAGAGTTCATTGTGACTTAACCCTATCCCTAAGTGGAATTTTACTCCTATGGGATTTTCCCATGTATTTTACCAGGTAACATAGATAGGGCAGCCTAGAAAAAGAAGAGCCCTCCAAACCACACCCAAATACTCCGAGTTTGTTGGCGGTGTCCATTTTGCTCTATGAGTTCATTGTGACCTAACCCTATCCCTAAGTGGAATTTTCCTCCTATGGGATTTTCCAATGTATATTACCACGAAACATAGAAAGGGCAGCCTAGAAAAGTAAGTGCCCTCCTAACCATACCAAGCACTCCGAGTTTCTTGGTGGTGTCCATTTTGCTCTATGAGTTCATGGTGACCTAACCCTAACCCTAACTGGAATTTTCCTCCTATGTGATTTTCTCATGTATTTTACAAGGAAACATAGTAAGGACAGCCTAGAAAAGTAAGAGCCCTGCTAACCATGCCCAAGCATTCCGACTTTGTAGACAGTGTCCATTTTGCTCAAAGGATACCCAAATACTCCGATTTTCTTGGCAGTGTCCATTTTGCTCTATGAGTTCATGGTGACCTAACCCTATCCCTAAGTGGAATTTTCCTCCTATGGGATTTTCCCATGTATTTGGCCAAGAAACAAAGATAGGGTAGCCTAGAAAAGAAAGTGCCCTCCAAACCAAAACCAAATACTCCGAGTTTGTTGGTGGTGTCCGTTTTGCTCTATGAGTTAATGGTGACCTAAACCTAACCCTAAGTGGAATTTTACTCCTACGGTATTTTCCCATGTATTTTACCAGGAAACATAGATAGGGCATCCGAGAAAAGTAAGTGCCCTCCTAACCATACCCAAGCACTCCGAGTTTGTTGGCGGTGTCCATTTTGCTCTATGAGTTCATGGTGACCTAACCCTATCCCTAAGTGGAATTTTCCTCCTACGGGATTTTCCCATGTATTTTGCCAAGAAACATAGATAGGGCAGCCTAGAAAAGTAAGTGCCCTCCAAACCATACCCAAATACTCCGAGTTTGTTGGCAGTGTCCATTTTGCTCTATGAGTTCATGGTGACCTAACCCTATCCCTAAGTCTAATTTTCTTCCTATGTGATTTTCCCATGTATTTTGCCAAGAAACATAGATAGCGCAGCCTAGAAAAGTAAGTGCCCTCCTAACCATACCCAAGCACTCCGAGTTTGTTGGTGGTGTCCATTTTGCTCTATGAGGTCATGGTGACCTAACCCTAACCCTAAGTGGAATTTTACTTCTATGGGATTTTCCCACGTATTTTACAAGGAAACATAGGTAGGACAGCCTAGAAAAGTAAGAGCCCTCCAAACCATGCCCAAGCACTCCGAGTTTGTAGACAGTATCCATTTTGTTTAAACCATACCCAAATACTGCGAGTTTGTTGGCAGTGTCCATTTTGCTCTAAGAGTTCATTGTGACTTAACCCTATCCCTAAGTGGAATTTTACTCCTATGGGATTTTCCCACGTATTTTACCAGGAAACATAGATAGGGCAGCCTAGAAAAGTAAGTGCCCTCCTAACCATTCCCAAGCACTCCGAATTTGTTGGTGGTGTCAATTTTGCTCTATGAGTTCATGGTGACCTAACACTAACCCAAAATGGAATTTTCCTCCTATGTTATTTTCTCATGTATTTTACAAGGAAACATAGGTAGGACAGCCTAGAAAAGTAAGAGCCCTCCAAACCATGCCCAAGCACTCCGAGTTTGTAGACAGTGTCCATTTTTCTCAAATCATTCCCAAATACTCCGAGTTTGTTGGCAGTATCCATTTTGCTCCATGAGTTCATGGTGACCTAACCCTAACCCTAAGTGGAATTTTTCTCCTAAGGGATTTTCCCATGTATTTTACCAGGTAACATAGATAGGGCAGCCTAGAAAAAGAAGAGCCCTCCAAACCACACCCAAATACTCCGAGTTTGTTGGCGGTGTCCATTTTGCTCTATGAGTTCATTGTGACCTAACCCTATCCTTAAGTGGAATTTTCCTCCTATGGGATTTTCCAATGTATATTACCACGAAACATAGAAAGGGCAGCCTAGAAAACTAAGTGCCCTCCTAACCATACCCAAGCACTCCGAGTTTGTTGGCGGTGTCCATTTTCCTCTATGAGTTCATGGTGACCTAACCCTATCCCTAAGTCTAATTTTCTTCCTATGGGATTTTCCCAGGTATTTTGCCAAGAAACATAGATAGTGCAGCCTAGAAAAGTAAGTGCCCTCCTAACCATACCAAGCACTCCGAGTTTGTTGGTGGTGTCCATTTTGCTCTATGAGTTCATGGTGACCTAACCCTAACCCCAAGTGGAATTTTACTCCTATGGGATTTTCCTATGTATTTAACAGGAAACATAGATAGGACAGCCTAGAAAAGTAAGTGCCCTCCTAACCATACCGAAGCACTCCGAGTTTGTTGGCAGTGTCCATTTTGCTCTATGAGTTCATGGTGACCTAACCCTATCCCTAAGTGGAATTTTCCTCGTATGGGATTTTCCCATGTATTTTGCCAAGAAACATAGATAGGGCAGCCTAGAAAAGTAAGTGCCCTCCTAACCATACCAAAGCACTCCAAGTTTGTAGGCAGTATCCATTTTGTTTAAACCATACCCAAATACTGCGAGTTTGTTGGCGGTGTCCATTTTGCTCTAAGAGTTCATTGTGACTTAACCCTATCCCTAAGTGGAATTTTACTCCTATGGGATTTTCCCACGTATTTTACCAGGAAACATAGAT
>NW_024098158.1:0-27264 GCF_016545835.1 Crotalus tigris | reverse complement strand
AATATAGGCTTAATTAGAATTTCTAAAAATCTTTAAAAAAATAAAATAAAAAAAAATAAAAAAAAATATAAACCATAGATAAATCTAAACACATTACATAAACAACTTATAAAATGATTAACAATAATATATATGTAAAAAAAACATAAATATTAAAAAAGGAAAAAAACTTAAAAAGAAAAAGAATAAAAAGGAAAAGAAAGGAGAAAAGAGATATAAAAAGATAAAATAAAAATAAGAAATATAAGGAAAGAGAAAAGAAGAAGAAAAAGAAGAAAAAAAAGATACAATCTATAAAATATTAAAATTTATATATAAATTATTGAAAAACTAAGTAATATTTTTATATCCAACTTATATTGTATAAAATCTATCCATTTTTCCCATACCGCAAAAAACTTCTCTTGCGATTGGTCCTTTAAGAAAGCCGAAATCTTTGCCATTTCCACCAGATAAGAAACTTTAAAAAACCACTCTTGCAAGGTAGGCAGAGATTCCTTCTTCCAATATTGCCCTACTAACAACCTTGCGGCTGTGATTAAATTTAAAACCCAATTGATCCTTATGTATAAGCTGATGCAAAACCCTCATAAGCCTATTAGCTAAAATTTTTGCAAAAATCTTATAATCTACATTTAAAAGAGATATAGGCCTATAATTCTTTGGTAAAGTGAGATCTTGATCCTCTTTTGGAATCAGAGATATAAAAGCTCTACGCCATGATGGAGGAATCTCTGAGCCCTGTAGTATATTATTAAAAAGCTCACATAAAGGTTGAGTCATCTCTTCTACCAAAGTTTTGTAATAAATGGATGTCAAACCATCCGTTCCCGGTGCTTTACCTAATTTTAATTGCTTGATAACTGTCACAATCTCCTCATTGGTAATTGGACCATTAATGTCTTGTTTCTGATCTTCTGTTAACTTAGGGAAATTAGCCTCACTTAAATAATTATTTATATCTAAGATTTGTACATTGGTACTCTTATATAATTTTTGATAATAATCTAAAAAAGATTTCTTGATCAACTCCTTTTGATACACTAATTTACCATTATAATTTATTTTATCTATAATTTTCTGTCTCTGTTTCTTTCTTAATTGATAAGCCAGCCATCTCCCTGGTTTATTAGCATTACAAAATGTATTTTGTTTCATAAACAATAAATTAGTTGCGGTTTGATCAGCCATCAACATGTTAAATTGTGTTTTTAACAACTTTATAGATTCTTTAACCTTTTCATCTGTAGGATTTAGAATCAAAGACTTTTCTTTTAATTAAATCTCCTTTTCCAGTTCCTTACGTTTCTGGATCTGCTTTTGTCTATGGACGTTATTCATTTGTATCAAAATCCCACGCATAAAAGCTTTACCTGCATCCCATACCATTGATATTAAAGTTCCCTTATACATGTTTAAAGCAAAATAATCCTTTAAGCACTCCTTTAATTTTTGAACATTCCATTCTTGTCTAAATAAGTTTTCATTCACCTTCCACGATCTCCTCTCCTCTTTTTCATCAGCCAGTTCCATCCAAACTGGACTATGATCCGTCAACGACCTAGGAAAGATTTTTACATTCTTTACCCTGATATATAAGTCAGTTGTAATAAAAAAAAAGTCAATTCTTGAAAAAGATTGATGTCTATCTGAGAAGAAGGTAAAGTCTCTCTCCTCTTGGTTACGTTCACGCCAATAATCTCTCAGCTCCCAGTCCTCTTTCAAGTCAAAAAAAGCTTTAGGTAATTTAGCCTGTTTTAAAAAGGTAGAAGATCCTTTTTTGTCCCTTTGTGTATCTAAAACACCATTCCAATCTCCCATTAATATCACAGATCTATAGTCCAACGAACTTAGTTTCTGATGTAAAAATCTATAAAATTGTTCCTGTTGTTGGTTTGGTGCATACAGTCCCACTATAAGTATTTTCTTACCATATAAACCAAGTTCAATCATAACATATCTTCCTTGAGGATCTGATTCTACCAGACAAGCTGGTAGATTTTGCTTAACATAGATAACCACACCCCCTTTTTTAGGACTATAATTGAGCCTAAAATTTTTGTAGCTAAGTGAGACATTTTGTTAAGTGACTTTTGCCCCATTTTATGTCTGTTCTTGACATGCTTGTTAAATGAATCACTGCAGTGGTTAAGTGAGTAACCTGACTGTTAAGTGAATCTGGCTTCCCCATTGACTTTCCCCATCACAAAAGATGATTACGTGACCCTGGGACACTGCAACCGTCATAAATGTGAACTAGTTGCCAAGCATCCAATTGTGGAAAATGGTCATAAGTCACTTTTTTCAGTGCTATTGTAACCCTGAATAGTCACTAAATGAGTGATTGTAGTCGAGGATTACCTGTACAGTTTTTCCTTCCTTCCGTCTTATTCTCTTATACTAGAACTAAGGAGAAAATTCCTGACAGTTAGAACAATTAATCAGTGGAACAACCTGCTGTCAATGCTGCAAATACTGTATATTCTTGCTTTGACAATATGCAAAACTGTCTGGCATTTATTGGGTTAATACTTAGCTTAGACTGGGCGGGGGAAAAAGCCCGGGAAAGAAAGAGGAAGTAAACTTTTGACCTTCTCACTAATTGGATAATGTGACCTGTGACTGCATGAGAAGGGCGGGGTTGAGCAAGGAAAGCTTGATGCCAGCGACAGGAAGTTCAGATTCTGGCATAACCAGTCCAACATGGTGACCGGCAAAAATTGTAGCTCTGCAAATAAAGACTTTAGGAAACATGCCTGAAAGTTCTTTGAAGTGCTTCATTAGTCGGAACATGTGACATCATGCCAGAATCCAACACTCTGTTCAAACGATCTACGTCCCGATCTATCAACAGTTGCCTCTATGCCTGAGAGGAGCTGGCAAAGTTTCGGGGGAGATCTCATTATGGAGAAAGAAATATTGCCTGAAACCAGCCCCGTAGCTGCAACAGTTTCCCCGGGGAGGAAAGCGACAGACAGCAAGCTGGGGGAGAGAGAAATTTGGCAGATTTCCCAGCTGAGAGCGAAGACTTCAAAAGCAGCATGGACAGATAACACAGTTATGGGTGAGTCATTGGAAAGATTTCAAAACTTAGAAATGAGAAACAGAAAACAGTCCCTACAAAGTGAAACCTTCATCCCTGAGAGAATCCCAGTTTGAATCCTCTGCAGCAAAGGGGAAATTGGGTTCCCCAGCAAGTGGCTGATCCATGTCCTCTGAACTTACCACAGCCAATAGAGGCCTTGCAATGTCTTGGGGTGGTACAGAAGCCAGGAAATCAGCAGCTGGGGGGAGAACAGCCACAGCAAGGAGGTTGGCCACAGCCCCAAAACGTGCAACCCCTGGGCATAAATCTGCAGCCAGGTTGGGGCCTACAGCGATTGGGGTGGCCACAAGAGCGATGGGGAGCCCAGCAGGAAGCCTGTCAAATCCTGCCTTTTTCACTGCCCGCCAAACTTGTAATCCCTAAGTCTGGGGCACAAATAGACTTAAACGTACTAATTGATTCGGGATGTACCCGCTGCATTGTTAGTCTGGCGTTTGCCACGAAAATGGACAATGAGCTGTCAAACAGCTTTTGAGAATTTAAAGAGACTATTTGCCGCTGAACCGGTTCTAAAGCACCCCTGCCCAGGGGAACCCTTTGTGATTCAAGCCGACGCCAGCGATGTGGCAGTTGGAGCAGTGTTACTTCAAAAGAACAAAAATGGGATCCTGCAACCCTGTGCCTACACCTCTAAGAAATTCACTGAGAGCGAGCGAAGATGGGCAATCTGGGAGAAAGAGGCCTTTGCAATTAGGTGGGCGCTATTGAACTGGCGACACTATCTAGAAGGGAGCAAGGTGCCATTTGAGGTATGGACTGATCACAAGAACCTAGAGGCACTGAAAACTCCTCGCAAATTGTCACCAAAGCAAGTATGGTGGGCACAATACTTTAACCGCTTCAACTTCACTCTAAAGTACATACCAGGAGGAAAGAACTTTCTAGCTGATGCGCTATCCCGGTTACCCCAGTACAAAAATGAACGAGAGCAGGTTAACGAGGCAATTATTCCCAATCCACAAACTGTCACTCAACTTACACCTCGCAGGGTCCCCAATCCGGATGACCCTGGAGTGAAGAAAATAAAATGAGAGCTCCTCACTGACCAATGGTTCAAAGATAATCAAGCGTCCCTAACATGCAGGGATGGCTTGGCTTACAAAGGGGGGAAGTTATATTTGCCAGAAGTGCTCCGTCTAAATGCTCTCAACCACAGCCACGATGTAAAGCAGGCTGGACACTTTGGATATTTGAAAACCTTACACCTCACCCGCCGGCAATTCTGGTGGCCGGGGCTGAAAAAGGATGTGGAAAACTATGTAAAAAGTTGTACTGTATGTGCTACAATGAAAAGAATCCCGGGGAAAACTCCTGGGTTACTGCAACCCGTGGCAGACCCTTCTCAACCCTGGGAAGAAATAGCTATGGACTTTATAGTGGACCTACCTGAAAGTAAGGGACATACTGTCATCTGGACTGTGATAGACCTGTTCTCGAAACAGGCTCATTTCATCGCCTGCAAAGGACTCCCATCCGCCCAACGCCTGGCCAAATTGTTCCTGAAACATATATACCGGCTGCATGGTGCCCCTAAGCGAATAATCTCAGACAGGGGGGTGCAATTCACAGCGAAGTTTTGGAGAAATTTCCTTACATTGATTGGATCATCTCAAAGGTTATCATCTGCTTTTCATCCAGCCACCAATGGGGCCGCTGAAGCCGCTAACAAAATGGTGGAGCAATATCTTAGGTGCTACGTTTCCTACCAACAGAAGAACTGGACTGATCTCCTCCCTTTCGCGGAGGTGGCATACAATAATTCCGTGCACAGCAGCACCGGCTACATGCCTTTCAAAGTAGCCACAGGGAAAGAATTCAACCCAATACCTGAATATCCTCAGTTGCCCTCCGCTTCACAGACACTTGATCAATGGCTGAGAGGATGGGAAGAAGTTTGGAAAAACACAAAAACTGCTTTAAAAAAGACTTTTGAAACCTATAAAAAGCAGGCTGATAAAAAGAGGGCTCCCCAAAGAACATTCCAAGTTGGGGAAAAGGTCTATCTGTCAACTAAATATCTACGCCTCAAATTGCCCAGCAAGAAATTGGGACCAAAATTCTTGGAGCCTTTCCCCATAGTAAAGGTCATCAACCCAGTCACAGTACAACTAAAACTCCCTAAACTGTTAGGGAAAATTCACTCAGTTTTCCATTGTAGTTTGTTGAAGCTTTATCGGGGCTCCACTTTGAAGGCACCTGGACCCCTCGTAGTGGCAGGGCAGACCCACTATGAAGTGAAACGTATTCTTGACTCCAGAATCTTTAGAGGGAAATTACAGTACTTGGTACAATGGAAGGGATACCCATTGTCTGAAGCCACCTGGGTGAAATCTAGTGAAGTGAACGCTGACAGATTGATCGAAAAGTTTCATGTGAAACACCCCAGCAAACCAAAAGATAACCCTTAACATATGCTTTTGTTTACTTTACAGGTTCTGTCCTTCTTGTAAGGGGGGCCGGATGTCAATGCTGCAAATACTGTATATTCTTGCTTTGACAATATGCAAAACTGTCTGGCATTTATTGGGTTAATACTTAGCTTAGACTGGGCGGGGGAAAAAGCCCGGGAAAGAAAGAGGAAGTAAACTTTTGACCTTCTCACTAATTGGATAATGTGACCTGTCACTGCATGAGAAGGGAGGGGTTGAGCAAGGAAAGCTTGATGCCAGCGACAGGAAGTTCAGATTCTGGCATAACCAGTCCAACATGGTGACCGGCAAAAATTGTAGCTCTGCAAATAAAGACTTTAGGAAACATGCCTGAAAGTTCTTTGAAGTGCTTCATTAGTCGGAACATGTGACACCTGCCTCCAGAAGCTGTGAATGCTCCAACACTGGAAGTTTTTAAGAAGAGACTGGACAGCCATTTGTCTGAAATGGTATAGGGTTTCCTGCCTGAGCAGAGGGTTGGACTTGACCTCCAAGGTCCCTTCCAACTTTATTATTATTATCGATCATCGCACAGTCAGCCAGATGTTCAGACTGGATTTGGCATTTTGTCTACCTATCGAGTCCTTACCCAGGACCTGGGATAGGTAGATGTGGATGTTTGATGGTATTACAGATATCGTCGCAGGATGGAAGCAGTTCCTAATAAGGCCGCCTTTTGCAATTGACTAATAGCGAATTTGTCAATACCAATTGTGTTCAAGTTGTGCTCCAGTTGTTTTGGGATTGCACCCAAGGAGCCTATGACTATTGCTTGCTTTTGCCACAGTCTTTCTATTTCTATTTGTAGGTCTTTGTATTTTGTTATCTTCTCCAGTTCTAATAATAATAATAATAATAATAATTAATAATTAATTTTAATTAATTTATTAATTATAATTAATTATTATAATCATAATTATAATTATTAATATTATTATTAATAATAATAATAACCCCAGGAAGTTAAGAAGTCAGCTTGAGTTTCTTTCTAATCTTCTCTTCCTGCCCCGGACATCATCATCATCATCATCATCATCATTGAAAGACTGTGGCAAAAGCAAGCAAGGGTAGTACCAATAGTAATAGGTGCCTTGGGTGCCATCCCAAAACAACTGAAGCACCACTTGAACAACATTGGCATTGACAAATTCACCATTAGTCAATTGCAAAAGGCGGTCTTACTAGAAACTGCTTCCATCCGGCGACGATATCTGTAATACCATCAGACATCCACATTATTATTATTATTATTGTTATTATTATTATTATTATTATTATTATTATTATTATTATTATTATTATTATTTATAATTAATAGTTAATTATAATAAATTATAATTAATTAATTATAATTAATTATAATTAATTATTATATTTAATTAATTATAATAAATTATAATAATTAATCAATTATAATTAATTTTAATTAATTAATTATAATTAATTTTAATTAATTAATTATAATTATAAATTATGATTATAAATTATAATAATTAATTGTAATTAATTAAATATAATAATTAATTATAATTAATTAATTATGATTTATTACAATTAAATAATTAATTTTAATTAATTATAATTTATAATTATAATTAATAATATTAATTATGATATAATAATAATAATAATAATAATACCCCAGGAAGTTAAGAAGTCAGCTTGAGTTTCTTTCTAATCTTCTCTTCCTGCCCCGGACATCATCATCATCATCATCATCATCATCATCATTGAAAGACTGTGGCAAAAGCAAGCAAGGGTAGTACCAATAGTAATAGGCGCCTTGGGTGCCATCCCAAAACAACTGAAGCACCACTTGAACATCATTGGCATTGACAAATTCACCATTAGTCAATTGCAAAAGGCGGCCTTACTAGAAACTGCTTCCATCCGGCGACAATATCTGTAATACCATCAAACATCCACATTATTATTATTATTATTATTATTATTATTATTATTATTATTATTATTATTATTATTATTATTAATTATAATGATTAATTATAGTAATTAATTAATTAAAATTAATTATTAATTAGAGTAATTAATTATAATTAATTATAATTAATTATTATAATTAATAGTTAATTATAATAAATTATAATTAATTAATTATAATTAATTATAGTAATAATAATTAATTATAATTAATTTTAATTGATTTATTATAATAATTAATTATAATTATAAATTATAATAAATTATTATAATTAATTATTTATAATTAATTAATTATAATTAATTAATTAATTATAATAATTAATTATAATTAATTAATTATAATTTATTACAATTAAGTAATTAATTATAATTAATTATAATTTATAATTATAATTAATAATATTAATTATGATATAATAATAATAATAATACCCCAGGAAGTTAAGAAAAAGTCAGCTTTGCTGTAAACCTATAAACCGCTTAGTGCTGTAAAGCATTATGAAGCGGTATATAAGTCTACGTGCTATTGCTATTTCCCAGCATCAGGGTTGGCACTTCGACATGAGAACTTTTCCACTTATTAATTCCTCCAAAGGAGTCTGAAATGGGTTTATTCATCATCTTGATCTTGCTAACATTAGAATGTTTACAACATACTGAGAGTATAAGGAATGTTCTTCCAACTGAGTGATAGAAGCTAGAAAGAAAGAAAGAAAGAAAGAAAGAAAGAAAGAAAGAAAGAAAGAAAGAAAGAAAGAAAGAAAGAAAGAAAGAAAGAAAGAAAGAAAGAAAGAAAGAAAGAAAGATAAGCGTGTGCCCCACTCTAGCTATTGTCTCACCTGGAGCAACCATCCCCCCATCATCATCATTCATCTCCACTTCCTACAAAACGGAAAGGATAATTTAATACTCAAATATTATCAGTGATTTTTTTTTTCAAAAAGAGAAAGTGACTGGATGTTACTGGGCCAATTGTCTAAAGATAAATCATCTAAGAATTACCATTTTTGAATAATTATTGATTTAGCAGCTTAATTCCAAGTTCCTTCTTGACTTATTCACAAGACAACACCAAAAACAATTGAAGTAGAAATTCCAAGTTCTTTCTTGTTTACTTTAGAGTTACCTCCCTCGGAAAAGGTAATAAGCTCAGTAGCACGTTTGGTTTAGCTCTTGTTTGAGTTGCTTAAGTGAATTTCTTATTCAGCTAATTTCCCAAGTTTATCTGAATCAATGACTGATTTTCTCATGCGCTATCAGAATATCATCCTCTTCCACCATTCCTTCTTCATTAAGGAATGGAATGCCACTTTAGCCAGGTTTGAATCATCCATACAAATCTTAATGCAGGTAGTTCTCGACTTAGGACTATAACTGAGCCTAAAATTTTTGTAGCTAAGTGAGACATTTTGTTAAGTGACTTTTGCCCCATTTTATGTCTGTTCTTGACATGCTTGTTAAATGAATCACTGCAGTGGTTAAGTGAGTAACCTGACTGTTAAGTGAATCTGGCTTCCCCATTGACTTTCCCCATCACAAAAGATGAGTACGTGACCCTGGGACACTGCAACCGTCATAAATGTGAACCAGTTGCCAAGCATCCAATTGTGGAAAATGGTCATAAGTCACTTTTTTCAGTGTATTGTTAACCCTGAATAGTCAAGAAATGAGTGATTGTAGTCGCAGGATTACCTGTACAGTTTTCATCCTTCCTCTTATTACTCTTATATAGAACTAAGGAGAAATTCCTACAGTTAGAACAATTAATCAGTAAAATAAAAAAAAAAACTGGAACAACCTGCCTCCAGAAGCATGTGATGCTCCAACACTGGAAGTGTTTAAGAAGAGACTGGACAGCATTTTGTATGAAATGGTTATAGGGTTTCCTGCCTGAGCAGAGGGTTGACTTGACCTCCAAGGTCCCTTCCAATTTATTATTATTATCGATCATCGCACAGTCAGCAGATGTTCAGACTGGATTTGCATTGGTGTATACCTATCGAGTCCTTACCCAGGACCTGGGATAGGTAGATGTGGATGTTTGATGGTATTACAGATATCGTCGCAGGATGGAAGCAGTTCCTAATAAGGCCGCCTTTTGCAATTGACTAATAGCGAATTTGTCAATGCCAATTGTGTTCAAGTTGTGCTCCAGTTGTTTTGGGATTGCACCCAAGGAGCCTATGACTATTGCTTGCTTTTGCCACAGTCTTTCTATTTCTATTTGTAGGTCTTTGTATTTTGTTATCTTCTCCAGTTATAATAACAATAATAATAATAACCCCAGGAAGTTAAGAAGTCAGCTTGAGTTTCTTTCTAATCTTCTCTTCCTGCCCCGGACATCATCATCATCATCATCATCATCATCATTGAAAGACTGTGGCGGACTTCCGGTGGTTCCAGCGATGACAAATGGCGGCGTTTTACAAAGCCGCCCGTTCCTGGTGCGTGTAAAAGCCGCGGGACTTTGACAATCAGCTGTCCCGCGGCTTGAATCTCCTCCCTGGGAAAAAGGGAGGAGGAGAGCTCTCAGGTAGAGGTAAGAGCTCCCCTGGATTCCGGTTATTTTGGGGATCGGAGGGTAGAGCTCCCTCGGAGCCTGAGCAACTCCGCGTTCCAGGGAGACTTCATTCCGAAGTTTTTGGGATGAAGCAAGTTGCCGCTTCCACATCTGCTTTTTTTTTTCCAGCTGCTTGTGAGTATTTGAAAGCAGACGGAGCAGACCAGGAGAGACTGTGCTTAAGTTTGATGGTGCCTTTAACTTCAGCAAGTTTCCTCTTCCTTTTCTTTTGTTCACTTTCCCTTTAGAAGAAAGGGAAAGTGAAAACTAAAATGGCGATCGTCTTTCTTGCCTGATTTGCATTACAGAGTAAAACCTGGATACAGATTAACTCTTTAAATACAGAAGTAAGAATTTGGCTTTTATTCTTTCCTCTTTTTTTCTCTATTTTTTTTCTCTTTTTTTTTTAAGAACACTTAAAAGAACTGTGCTCTTTTTTTTTTCAATAAGAATCTTTCTTCTTGGAACTTAAGAAAATGGCTTCAAAACGTCTGCCTCCCGCCCCTAAGGTTCCTATTTCTTCTCCAATGCCTCAGCCTGCATCTCAGAAACCAAAATCACCTCCACCTTCTCCTCCTCCTCCTGCAATTTCTCTTAATGATTTACAAGATGCTTTAAAACAGCATGCCTTGGATATTAAGGAGGAGGTAAAAGATCTTATAATTGCAGAGAGGGCTAATACAGAAGAATTATTGGAGAAAAAGAACAAACAAGTAAGAGACCATATCCTTCTGGCCTTTCAGGGCCTAGCCCTGCACATAGAAAGGATTGATGACCAGATGGAAAAGATTACTGAAAATGCATCAAGGATGGAATTTAGAATGCAGGAGGTAGAGAACAAGATAGAAATTACACAGGATGAACAAATCATTTCACAATATAGGGAGATGGAACACGCATTGCGTATCAGAGGCCTGAGGGAGAACCCTCAGGAAGACTTAAAGATGCTTATTGTGAAAGATATTGCTCCTAATATTGGTTGGCGGCCTGAAATAATTGAGAATGAGATAGAAAATTTTTTTAGAGTTAATTCACGGGTTGCTAGACAGAGAAATCTACCAAGAGATGTGGTTATTTATTTTTCTAGAAGATCTATCCGTAATGAAATTATACAGGCTTTTTACAAACAAAAGTTTCAAATTGCTGATCAAGACGTGATAATTTTAAAAGAGATACCTCCAAAAATTTTAAGAGCCAGAAAAGATTTTACTTTCTTGTCTGATGAGTTGAAACATCGTCAAATTCAGTTCAGATGGGAGATTCCAAGAGGAATAATAGTAAATTATGAAGGGATACGTCACAGATTAACTACTGTTTCCAAAGCAAGAGATTTTTATCAGTCTATCTTAAAAGCAAGATTGTCAGCACCTCCACAAATAAGGATGACGGAAGAGTCTCTTATGGCAGGAGCCTCATCAATGATGGTTATGGAACAAGCTGCACCGAATTCTGACATAAAAGAGCAAAGGATGACACGAGCTGCCCATAAACATAAAGAAAAAGAGCAGTTGCAGAAGAGTGGTGAAAGTTTGGTTGTTACAGAGCCTGTGGGAGGGGCAAGACCAAAAAGATCTTCGACAGCAGATCTGCAGGCCATGCTCCAGAGGCTCCAGGCCGGTGGAGATGGTCAGGTTCCTGACCTGGAATGTTAATGGCTTAAACGTGCCCCAGAAACGAAGAAAGATTTACCATTATTTGAAACAACATAATAATGATTTGATATGTTTGCAGGAGACTCATATAACTTTAAAGGATTCTAAATTCTTGATGAATTCCCGTCTGGGCACACATTTTACTGCTCCAGCCCCTGGGAAAAAAGGGGGAGTGGTAATTTATGTGAAGAAAACTTTTTCAGCTAAACTAATTGAGGCTGATTCTGAAGGAAGATATCTTTTTGTGGAATTATTATTACAAGGCCGAAAGGTTCTTATTGTTGGACTATATGCTCCCAATCAACAACAGAAACAATTTTATAAGTTGCTGCATGGCAAGATATCTCAGTTGGATTATAAATCGGTAATTTTGATGGGTGACTGGAATGGGGTTTTAGACCCAACTATAGACAAAAGAAGTTCCTCTAAAACTTTTATTCAAACTAAATTACCTATGACTTTCTTTGATTTGAAGGAAGAATTGGAGCTTATTGATATTTGGCGAGAAAGGAATACAAGTGATAGAGACTTTACCTTTTATTCTGATAGACACCAGTCATTTTCAAGGATTGATTTTTTTTTTTATTACTAGTGACTTCCTCCCTAGAGTGAGGAAGGTAAAAATTTTTCCTAGAACATTGTCAGATCATAGTCCGGTGTGGATGGAGTTATATTCGGAAGACGGGAATAGAAGATCCTGGAGATTGAATGAGAACTTATTTAATCGGGAGGAGTTCGTACGAAAGTGTAAAGAACATTTAAAGGACTTTTTTACTATAAATATGAATAAGGGAACATCGATGTCTATGGTGTGGGACGCTAGTAAAGCATATATGAGGGGAATTTTGATTCAATTGAATAAAGTTTTTAGGGAAAAAGGGTCACAAAGACGTAGAGAAATAGAAGAAGAGATCAAATCAAAAGAACAAGAGTTGGTTCTTAACCCTACTGATAATAATTTAAAGGTATCTATAAAGATGCTTAAGGAACAATTCAACATGTTGATGGCAGATCAGGTGGCTACCAATCTGTCGTATATGAGACATAATACTTTTTGCAATGCGAATAAGTCTGGGAGGTGGTTGGCTTATCAGTTACGAAAGAAACAGAAAGCTAGAATTATAGAGAAAGTAAAATATAAAGGTACTGAGGTTTTTCAGCAAGATTTGATTAAAAAAAGCTTTTTGGACTTTTACACAAAATTATATTCAAGTGATAATATAAGGGGTTTGGATATAGATAAATATTTACAATCAGTACATTTTCCTAGACTTTCAGAGGAACAACAAAATGGGATGAATAGTTTAATTACTGTGGAGGAAATTGGCTTAGCTATTAAGCAGTTAAAGGTTGGAAAGTCTCCTGGAACAGATGGACTGACTTCTAGGTATTATAAGATTTTATCTGAAGAAATGATAGAGCCACTAAAGGAACTCTTTAATAGTATTTTGTTGGGTATGCAAGTTCCTCCTTCTTGGAAAAGAGCTTTTATATCACTGATTCCGAAGGAAGATCAGGATCTTACAGAGCCTAAGAATTATAGGCCAATTTCATTATTGAATGTTGATTATAAGATCTTTACAAAAATTTTGGCAAATAGATTAATGCAGGTTATGAAAGACTTGATTCATAGTGATCAAGCAGGATTTATAACAGGGAGATATATGAAACATAATGTTAGACAAATTATTAACTTAATTGAGTACTTGGATAAGAATAATCAGATTCCTGTGGCTTTTATCTTTTTGGACGCTGAAAAAGCTTTTGATCAATTGGACTGGCAATTTTTATTTTCTTTGGTAGAGAAAATGAATTTTGGGGATAATTTTTTACATGCACTTAAAGCTATATATCAGCAGCAATCTGCACAAATTGTTGTAAATGGGGGATTGACTGAGAATTTTAATATTCAAAAAGGGACAAGACAAGGATGTCCATTATCCCCATTGTTATTTGTTTTAACATTGGAAATTTTATTGATTCAGATTCGGGAATCGAAGTTAATTAAGGGTGTAAAGATAAGGAAGAATGAGTATAAATTGCGGGCATTTGCGGATGATTTGGTTTTAATTTTGGAACAGCCGAATCAGGCGATTGATGGTTTATTAGAACTTATAACACAGTATGGGAATGTTTCTGGTTTTAAAGTTAATAATTATAAGACTAAGATATTATCTAAGAATATGTCAGTTAAAGAAAGGGAAAGTTTGATTAAAGCCACAGGTTTTCAGATGGTAAAAAAGGTTAAATACTTGGGAGTATATCTAACTGCTTCAAATGGAAAATTGTACAAGAACAATTATGAACCACTATGGGCAAAAGTCCAAAAGGATTTAATAGATTGGAAAAAATTGCAATTGTCATTGTTGGGGAGAATTTCAGCTGTAAAAATGAATGTTCTACCAAAGTTTCTTTTTTTGTTTCAGATGATACCTATTCTTAAAAAAGAGGCAAATTTGGAGGAATGGCAAAAGGGTATCAATAATTTTATATGGGCCGGGAAGAAACCAAGGGTTAAATTTAAGATATTACAGGATGCTCGAGAAAGAGGGGGACTTAAGGCACCCAATTTGAAATTATATTATGACGCAGCCGCCCTAACTTGGTTGAGTGATTGGCTTAATTTAACAAATATGGATATTCTTTTTTTGGAAGGTTGGGATTTAATATATGGTTGGCATGCATATTTAATTTTTAATAAGAAAGTTGATCGGACTTCTAAATCACATATTTTGAGGAATGCTTTACTTCGTGTTTGGAAGAAGTATTATTATAGATTAAATTATAAAATACCTATCTGGGGGATTCCCAGACATGCAATTGAGGGAACCTCTAAGGGGACAAATTTTGATAAAATTTCATATAAAGAATTGTTAATTTGTTCTGGTTCGAATTGGCATTTGAAATCCCTAGATGTATTAAGGCAGCAAAATATTCTACAGTCATGGTTTCAATATTTACAAATAATGGATAGATGGACTGTAGACAAGAAAGAGGGAATAACACTAGAAGATAGACAATTGGTTATTCAGATTAAAAACCAAGGTCCGGCTCATATAAAAAGAATATATAATGTTTTATTAGAGTTAGATTCGGAAACAGAATTGGTTAAAGATTGTATGATTAAATGGGCTCAGAATATACAGGAGCCGATCTCATTGGATTTATGGGAGATAATTTGGATAAGAAATGTTAAATTTACACAAGCTCAAAATTTGAGAGAAAATTTTTATAAAATGTTTTATAGATGGCATTTAGATCCTAAAAAATTATCTTGTATGTATTCCAACATACAGCCCAAATGTTGGAGATGTGGCAATAATGATGCGACATACTTTCATATTTGGTGGAATTGTAAAAAAGTAAAGGCTTTTTGGATTATGATTTGGTGGAACATTCAAAAGATTTTTAGAAAGAAGATAAAGTTTACTCCTCAACTATTTTTACTTGGTATTTTTGTTGACTTAAATGAAAAAGAAACTACTTTGATGTTGAATTTATTAACTGCAGCAAGGTTACTAGTAGGTCTATATTGGAAGAAAGATTCTTTGCCTACTTTAGAAGAATGGATATTTAAAGTATCTAGTTTTGCAGAAATGGCAAAAATTTCTGCTTATTTAAAGGATCATACACAAGAAAGATATATTACTGTATGGGGAAGGTGGATAGATTATATTCAGAAAAAATATGGAATTAAAAAGTTTTATTTATTTTATGAATGAATATCAAATATTATAGAGAATTGTTTTATAAGTTATGGAGTTAAAGGTTAATTATGATATTTTTTTTTCTTTCTCTCTTTTTTTTTTCCTTTTTCTTAATTATTATAATTTTCTTTTTCTTTTTTTTTCTTAACCCTGTATTCTGCTCTGGGAAGTGAAGGGAGGGGGGGTGGGGGTGGGAGGGAGGGTAAAGGGGGGGTTCTCTATTTTAAAATTTTATTGTATTTTTATAAATGATTGTATGTTTTAAAAAAATAAAAATTTTCAAAAAAAAAAGAAAGAAAGAAAGAAAGAAAGACTGTGGCAAAAGCAAGCAATAGTAATAGGCGCCTTGGGTGCCATCCCAAAACAACTGAAGCACCACTTGAACACCATTGGCATTGACAAATTCACCATTAGTCAATTGCAAAAGGCGGACTTACTAGAAACTGCTTCCATCCGGCGACGATATCTGTAATACCATCAGACATCCACATTATTATTATTATTATTATCATTCATCGCACAGTCAGCCAGATGTTCAGACTGGATTTGGCATTTTGTCTACATATCGAGTCCTTACCCAGGACCTGGGATAGGCAGATGTGGATGTTTGATGGTATTACAGATATCGTCGCAGGATGGAAGCAGTTCCTAATAAGGCCGCCTTTTGCAATTGACTAATAGCAAATTTGTCAATGCCAATGGTGTTCAAGTGGTGCTCCAGTTGTTTTGGGATTGCACCCAAGGAGCCTATTACTATTGGTACTACCCTTGCTTGCTTTTGCCACAGTCTTTCTATTTCTATTTGTAGGTCTTTGTATTTTGTTATCTTCTCCAGTTCTTTCTCGTCTATTCTGCTGTCTCCAGGCACTGCCACGTCCACTATCCAGACTTTTTTGTCTTTCTTATCGACAATTGTTAAGTCTGGGGTGTTATGTTGCAGGTGCTTGTCTGTTTGAATTCTGAAGTCCCAGAGCAGTTTAATTTTATCATTTTCTATGACTTTCTCTATTTTATGATCCCACCAGTTTTTGCTTACAGGCAAATGATATTTTTTGCAGATCTTCCAATGCACCATTGTTGCTACTTTTGTCGTGCCGCTGCTTGTAATCAGTCTGTGCAATCTTCTTGCAACAGCTTACCAAGTGGTCCACTGTTTCTTCAGCTTCTTTGCATAGGCGGCACTTACTGTCTGTTGCTGTCTTCTCAATTTTGACTTTGTATGCATTTGTCCTTAAGGCTTGGTCTTGTGCAGCCAGAATTAGTCCCTCGGTCTCTTTCTTCAATTTTCCTGCTCTTAGCCATTGCCAGGTTTTATTATTATCTGCTTTCCCAGCTATTTTTTTAATGTATTGGCCATGTAGTGCTTTGTCTTCCCATGCCTCTATTCTGTTCTTCATTTGGTCTTTCTTGTAGGCCAGTTTGGTCTCTCCAGTAGTTAGTAAGCCTTCCTGATATACTAATTTCAGTGCATCTTCATCATTGTTCTTCAGATATTCTTCCAAAGCCATTTTTTCTTCTTCAACCATCTGATGTACTTGTAGCATTCCACGCCCACCTATTTGCCTTGGTAGATAAAGTCTATCAATGTCACTGCGTGGATGAAGGGCGTGATTCATTGTCATTATTTTTCTGGTCTGCCTATCCATTGCTTTTAGTTCTGCTTGAGTCCAGTCCACTATTCCAGCTGTGTACCTAATGACTGGGATTGCCAGGTGTTGATTGCCTTTATGGTATTTCCTCCATTGAGTTTGGACTTTAAGATCTTCTTCACTCTCTTGATGTATTCACTCTAATCTTTTTCTTGACTCAGTGTGGCTTGATGTTGTCAGCTTGAAGGATACCCAAGTATTTGTAGTATCTTCCTCATCCAGACTCTTAATGTTATTTTCGTGGGGCATCTTGATTCCTTCAGTTTTCACTACTTTTCCTTGTTTGATAGTAAGTGTGGCACATTTGTCCAAGCCAAACTCCATTACAATATCTTGGCTATATATACGGACAGTGTTGAGCAGCGATTCTATTTCAGATGATGTTTTTCCATACAGCTTCAGATCATCCATGTAAAGGAGATGGGATAGTCTAGCAGATGTTTTTGATGTTTGATAACCATGTCCTGAGTTATTCAGTATTGTTGACAGAGGAAACAGTGCAATAACAAATAGTAATGGTGATAATGAATCTCCTTGAAATATTCCTCTCTTGATATTAACCTCTCCCAGCTTCTCACCATTGATCTGCAACTGTGTCTTCCATTGTGCCATCGATCTTTGCACAAATTTTCTGATGTTTTTACTGACTCCTGTTATTTCTAGGCACTTTATTATCCAATCATGTGGCAGAGAGTCAAATGCCTTTTTGTAGTCAATCCATGCCACATTCAGGTTGGTCTTCCTTCTCTTGCAGTTTTCCAAGATCATTTTGTCTATTAGGAGTTGATCTTTTGTTCCTCTGCTATTGGGGCGGTTTCCTTTCTGCTCAGGTGGAAAGAGATTGTTTTCAACTAGATGCTGTTGTACTGCATCAGCTACCACACCAGTTAGTAATTTGAAAGTTGTTGGTAAGCAGGTAATTGGCCTGTAGTTACCTGGTGTTGCCCCTTTTGCTGGATTTTTCATTATTAGGTAGGTTTTCCCAGTTGTTAGCCACTTTTCAATTTCTCCTCCTTGTAGTATATTGTTGAACTGCTTGGCAATGAGTGGGTGTATAACAGTTAGATGTTTCAACCAAAACCCATGCAGTTCATCTTCACCTGGTGCTGACCAATTTTTGATTTTCTTTGCTCTTTTTTCTACCATTTTTGTTGTTATTACTAGTTCTTTCATTTCAACTTCTGTTTTATTTGCATCCACCTCTTTTAACCAAGCTGCATCCTTGTTGTATTTCTTTGGGTTATCCCATATCTGCTTCCAGAATTGCACTGTTTCTTCCTTGTAGGTACTGACTGATTCCTTGCAGTTTCTCCATTGATGGATTGGTAGAAACGTTTCTGATTGGATTGAAATTGGAGGTTCTGCCTATATTTGCAATTCGAGCTTCATATCTACTGATTTTCCTGGCTATAGCTGTTATTTGTTGCTTTATTATTTCCAGTGCTTCCTTGATCTTCCTTGTTTCTAAGTGGTATTTCTTGATTAGGTATTATTATTATTATTATTATTATTATTATTATTATTATTATTATTATTATTATTTATAATTAATTATAATTAATTATAAATAATTAATTATAATTAATTATTATAATTAATTAATTATAATAATTAATTATAATTATAAATTATAATAATTAATTATAATTAATTAGTTATAATAAATTATTATAATTAATTAATTATAATTAATTAATTAATTATAATTTATTACAATTAAGAAATTAATTATAATTAATTATAAATTATAATTATAATTATAATTAATTAATTAATTATAATTTATTACAATTAAGAAATTAATTATAATTAATTATAATTTATAATTATAATTATAATTAATAATATTAATTATGATATAATAATAATAATAATAATAATAATAATAATAATAATACCACCCCAGGAAGTTAAGAAAAAGTCAGCTTTCCTGTAAACCTATAAACCGCTTAGTGCTGTAAAGCATTATGAAGCGGTATATAAGTCTACGTGCTATTGCTATTTCCCAGCATCAGGGTTGGCACTTCGACATGAGAACTTTTCCACTTATTAATTCCTCCAAAGGAGTCTGAAATGGGTTTATTCATCATCTTGATCTTGATAACATTAGAATGTTTACAACATACTGAGAGTATAAGGAATGTTCTTCCAACTGAGTGATAGAAGCTAGAAAGAAAGAAAGAAAGAAAGAAAGAAAGAAAGAAAGAAAGAAAGAAAGAAAGAAAGAAAGAAAGAAAGAAAGAAAGAAAGAAAGAAAGAAAGAAAGAAAGAAAGATAAGCGTGTGCCCCACTCTAGCTATTGTCTCACCTGGAGCAACCATCCCCCCATCATCATCATTCATCTCCACTTCCTACAAAACGGAAAGGATAATTTAATACTCAAATATTATCAGTGATTTTTTTTTTCAAAAAGAGAAAGTGACTGGATGTTACTGGGCCAATTGTCTAAAGATAAATCATCTAAGAATTACCATTTTTGAATAATTATTGATTTAGCAGCTTAATTCCAAGTTCCTTCTTGACTTATTCACAAGACAACACCAAAAACAATTGAAGTAGAAATTCCAAGTTCTTTCTTGTTTACTTTAGAGTTACCTCCCTCGGAAAAGGTAATAAGCTCAGTAGCACGTTTGGTTTAGCTCTTGTTTGAGTTGCTTAAGTGAATTTCTTATTCAGCTAATTTCCCAAGTTTATCTGAATCAATGACTGATTTTCTCATGCGCTATCAGAATATCATCCTCTTCCACCATTCCTTCTTCATTAAGGAATGGAATGCCACTTTAGCCAGGTTTGAATCATCCATACAAATCTTAATGCAGGTAGTTCTCGACTTAGGACTATAACTGAGCCTAAAATTTTTGTAGCTAAGTGAGACATTTTGTTAAGTGACTTTTGCCCCATTTTATGTCTGTTCTTGACATGCTTGTTAAATGAATCACTGCAGTGGTTAAGTGAGTAACCTGACTGTTAAGTGAATCTGGCTTCCCCATTGACTTTCCCCATCACAAAAGATGATTACGTGACCCTGGGACACTGCAACCGTCATAAATGTGAACTAGTTGCCAAGCATCCAATTGTGGAAAATGGTCATAAGTCACTTTTTTCAGTGCTATTGTAACCCTGAATAGTCACTAAATGAGTGATTGTAGTCGAGGATTACCTGTACAGTTTTTCCTTCCTTCCCTCTTATTCTCTTATACTAGAACTAAGGAGAAAATTCCTGACAGTTAGAACAATTAATCAGTGGAACAACCTGCCTCCAGAAGCTGTGAATGCTCCAGCACTGGAAGTTTTTAAGAAGAGACTGGACAGCCATTTGTCTGAAATGGTATAGGGTTTCCTGCCTGAGCAGAGGGTTGGACTTGACCTCCAAGGTCCCTTCCAACTTTATTATTATTATCGATCATCGCAGAGTCAGCCAGATGTTCAGACTGGATTTGGCATTTTGTCTACCTATTGAGTCCTTACCCAGGACCTGGGATAAGTAGATGTGGATGTTTGATGGTATTACAGATATCGTCGCAGGATGGAAGCAGTTCCTAATAAGGCCGCCTTTTGCAATTGACTAATAGCGAATTTGTCAATGCCAATTGTGTTCAAGTTGTGCTCCAGTTGTTTTGGGATTGCATCCAAGGAGCCTATGACTATTGCTTGCTTTTGCCACAGTCTTTCTATTTCTATTTGTAGGTCTTTGTATTTTGTTATCTTCTCCAGTTCTAATAATAATAATAATTATAATTAATAATTAATTTTAATTAATTTATTAATTATAATTAATTATTATAATTATAATTATTAATATTATTAATAATAATAATAATAACCCCAGGAAGTTAAGAAATCAGCTTGAGTTTCTTTCTAATCTTCTCTTCCTGCCCCGGACATCATCATCATCATCATCATCATCATCATCATCATTGAAAGACTGTGGCAAAAGAAAGCAAGGGTAGTACCATTAGTAATAGGCGCCTTGGGTGCCATCCCAAAATAACTGAAGCACCACTTGAACACCATTGGCATTGACAAATTCACCATTAGTCAATTGCAAAAGGCGGACTTACTAGAAACTGCTTCCATCCGGCGACGATATCTGTAATACCATCAGACATCCACATTATTATCGATCATCGCACAGTCAGCCAGATGTTCAGACTGGATTTGGCATTTTGTCTACCTATCGAGTCCTTACCCAGGACCTGGGATAGGCAGATGTGGATGTTTGATGGTATTACAGATATCGTCGCAGGATGGAAGCAGTTCCTAATAAGGCTGCCTTTTGCAATTGACTAATAGCGAATTTGTCAATGCCAATGGTGTTCAAGTGGTGCTCCAGTTGTTTTGGGATTGCACCCAAGGAGCCTATGACTATTGGTACTACCCTTGCTTGCTTTTGCCACAGTCTTTCTATTTCTATTTGTAGGTCTTTGTATTTTGTTATCTTCTCCAGTTCTTTCTCTTCTATTCTGCTATCTCCAGGCACTGCCACGTCCACTATCCAGACTTTTTTGTCTTTCTTATCGACAATTGTTAAGTCTGGGGTGTTATGTTGCAGGTGCTTGTCTGTTTGAATTCTGAAGTCCCAGAGCAGTTTAATTTTATCATTTTCTATGACTTTCTCTATTTTATGATCCCACCAGTTTTTGCTTACAGGCAAATGATATTTTTTGCAGATCTTCCAATGCACCATTGTTGCTACTTTGTCATGCCGCTGCTTGTAATCAGTTTGTGCAATCTTCTTGCAACAGCTTACCAAGTGGTCCACTGTTTCTTCAGCTTCTTTGCATAGGCGGCACTTACTGTCTGTTGCTGTCTTCTCAATTTTGACTTTGTATGCATTTGTCCTTAAGGCTTGGTCTTGTGCAGCCAGAATTAGTCCCTCGGTCTCTTTCTTCAATTTTCCTGCTCTTAGCCATTGCCAGGTTTTATTATTATCTGCTTTCCCAGCTATTTTTTTCATGTATTGGCCATGTAGTGCTTTGTCTTCCCATGCCTCTATTCTGTTCTTCATTTGGTCTTTCTTGTAGGCCAGTTTGGTCTCTCCAGTAGTCAGTAAGCCTTCCTGATATACTAATTTCAGTGCATCTTCATCATTGTTCTTCAGATATTCTTCCAAAGCCATTTTTTCTTCTTCAACCATCTGATGTACTTGTAGCATTCCACGCCCACCTATTTGCCTTGGTAGATAAAGTCTATCAATGTCACTGCGTGGATGAAGGGCATGATTCATTGTCATTATTTTTCTGGTCTGCCTATCCATTGCTTTTAGTTCTGCTTGAGTCCAGTCCACTATTCCAGCTGTGTACCTAATGACTGGGATTGCCCAGGTGTTGATTGCCTTTATGGTATTTCCTCCATTGAGTTTGGATTTTAAGATCTTCTTCACTCTCTTGATGTATTCACCTCTAATCTTTTTCTTGACTTCAGTGTGCTTGATGTTGTCAGCTTGAAGATACCCAAGTATTTGTAGTACTCTTCCTCATCCAGACTCTTAATGTTATTTTCGTGGGGCATCTTGATTCCTTCAGTTTTCATTATTTTTCCTTGTTTGATAGTAAGTGTGGCACATTTGTCCAAGCCAAACTCCATTACAATATCTTGGCTATATATACGGACAGTGTTGAGCAGCGATTCTATTTCAGATGATGTTTTTCCATACAGCTTCAGATCATCCATATAAAGGAGGTGGGATAGTCTGGCAGATGTTTTTGATGTTTGATAGCCATGTCCTGAGTTATTCAGTATTGTTGACAGAGGAAACAGTGCAATAACAAATAGTAATGGTGATAATGAATCTCCTTGAAATATCCCTCTCGTGATATTAACCTCTCCCAGCTTCTCACCATTGATCTGCAACTGTGTCTTCCATTGTGCCATCGATCTTTGCACAAATTTTCTGATGTTTCTACTGACTCCTGTTATTTCTAGGCACTTTATTATCCAATCATGTGGCAGAGAGTCAAATGCCTTTTTGTAGTCAATCCATGCCACATTCAGGTTGGTCTTCCTTCTCTTGCAGTTTTCCAAGATCATTTTGTCTATTAGGAGTTGATCTTTTGTTCCTCTGCTATTGGGGCGGTTTCCTTTCTGCTCAGGTGGAAAGAGATTGTTTTCAACTAGATGCTGTTGAACTGCATCAGCTACCACACCAGTTAGTAATTTGAAAGTTGTTGTTAAGCAGGTAATTGGCCTGTAGTTGCCTGGTGTTGCCCCTTTTGCTGGATTTTTCATTATTAGGTAGGTTTTCCCAGTTGTTAGCCACTTTTCAATTTCTCCTCCTTGTAGTATATTGTTGAACTGCTTGGCAATGAGTGGGGGTATAACAGTTAGATGTTTCAACCAAAACCCATGCAGTTCATCTTCACCTGGTGCTGACCAATTTTTGATTTTCTTTGCTCTTTTTTCTACCATTTTTGTTGTTATTACTAGTTCTTTCATTTCAACTTCTGTTTTATTTGCATCCACCTCTTTTAACCAAGCCGCATCCTTGTTGTATTCCTTTGGGTTATCCCATATCTGCTTCCAGAATTGCACTGTTTCTTCCTTGTCAGGTACTGACTGATTCCTTGCAGTTTCTCCATTGATGGATTGGTAGAAACATTTCTGATTGGATTGAAATTGGAGGTTTTGCCTATAGTTTGCAATTCGAGCTTCATATCTACTGATTTTCCTGGCTATAGCTGTTATTTGTTGCTTTATTATTTCCAATGCTTCCTTGTTCTTCCTTGTTTCTAAGTGGTATTTCTTGATTAGGTATTCTTTGGTCTTCTTGTTCTTCAGCTTCTTTTCTTTCATCTGTTCTAGCTTGCTTGCATGTGATCTTAACTTGCTGATCTTATTTTCTAGTCTAACATTCCATTTTTCTGGTGCACTGTTTGTTTGTTTTTCTTCTTTGTTGATTTTGCATCCCAGGTATTCGGTTATAACTGCAGCTGTGCTGTACATTAGTTGGTTTGTTTCTTGCAGTGAATTGGTGCTTATACTTGATATTGCAATATTTGCATCTTTTAATGCTTGGGCTAGCTGTTTCTTTGGAACAAGCTTCAATGCAGGTAGCCTTATTCTGTTGTTTTTGTGCTGTTCTAGATGCTCAGTTATTCTTTGTTTCAATTCTTTTATTTCTTTAGTTAGAGGGTTTTGTTCTTCCTGAGGAAGAGGTGCCTGGTTTCCAAATGAGAACAGTTGTATATCTCTGCTGGATTCCTTCACTGTCAACTCCCCCTGGTTTGCCTCTACATTCTGAATTACTTCTGGTAAGGCTTTGATTTCTTTGCCCTGGGTAACCTTTGCAGTTCGTCCAATTCTGTTTCTGTGAATACTTTATTTTGTATTATAAATCGGCGTTGATCTGCTAGTCTCTGTTCTGTTATTTCTGATTCTGGATGTTGTTCTTTCCAGGATTGGTGCATTCGTTTTAGATATCCTCTTCTTGCTGGACTTGATCTGTAGTAACAGATCATTATTTCTTTGTTTTCCATCACTGTGTATCTGCGACGGGTAAACACCTTTTCTTCCAGTAGTTCTGCAGCTGCTGGCCCTGGTTGCTCAGCCAACAGTCCTGAGTCCTGTAACCCATTTTCCACCAGATATTCAGGAACTCCGATATCTAGCACGGACCTTGTTAACCCGGGCGACATCCGAGCCGGTATGGCATTCTGAAATTTACGTCTCACCATATTTTTTTATGGGAGAGACACTCTTTGTCTGACTCCTCTGATGAGACCTGTCCAGTATGGTTGAACCTCTGGCATAGCTCTCATCTTCCTCAGAGTACACAAGCCCCACAACCACATCATTATTATTATTATTATTATTATTATTATTATTATTATTATTATTATTATTATTATTATTATTATTTATAATTTATAATTAATTATAATTAATTATTATAATTAATTGCTTAAAATTAATTATTTATTATAATAATTAATGATAGTAATTTATTATAATTAATTATTATAATTAATAATTAATTATAATTAATGATAATTAATTATTATAATTAATTAATTGTAATAAATTATAATAATTAATTATAATTAATTTTAATTAATTAAATATAATTAATTTTAATTAATTAATTATAATTATAAATTATGATTATAAATTATAATAATTAATTTATTATAATTTATTACAATTAATTAATTAATTAAAATTAATTGTAATTTATAATTATAATTATAATTAATGATATTAATAATAATAATAATAATAATACCCCAGGAAGTTAAGAAGAAGTCAGCTTGAGTTTCTTTCTAATCTTCTCTTCCTGCCCCGGACATCATCATCATCATCATCATCATCATCATTGAAAGACTGTGGCAAAAGCAAGCAATAGTAATAGGCGCCTTGGGTGCCATCCCAAAACAACTGAAGCACCACTTGAACACCATTGGCATTGACAAATTCACCATTAGTCAATTGCAAAAGGCGGCCTTACTAGAAACTGCTTCCATCCGGCGACGATATCTGTAATACCATCAGACATCCACATTATTATTATTATTATTAGTAGTAGTAGTAGTAGTAGTAGTAGTAGTAGTAGTAGTAGTATTAGTATTAGTATTTATAATTATAATTATAATAATTAATTATAATTTATAATTAACTATAGTAATTAATTAATTATAATTTATAATTAATTATAATAATTAATTATAATTAATTATAATTAATTATTATAATTAGTAGTTAATTATAATAAATTATAATTAATTAATTATAATTATAAATTATAATAATTAATTATAATAATTAATTATAATTAGTTATAATAATTAATTATAATTAATTAGTTATCATGAATTATTATAATTAATTAATTAATTATAATAATTAATTATAATTAATTAGTTATCATGAATTATTATAATTAATTAATTATAATTAATTAATTATAATTTATTACAATTAAGTAATTAATTATAATAATTTATAATTTATAATTATAATTAATAATATTAATTATGATATAATAATAATAATAATACCCCAGGAAGTTAAGAAAAAGTCAGCTTTGCTGTAAACCTATAAACCGCTTAGTGCTGTAAAGCATTATGAAGCGGTATATAAGTCTACGTGCTATTGCTATTTCCCAGCATCAGGGTTGGCACTTCGACATGAGAACTTTTCCACTTATTAAGTCCTCCAAAGGAGTCTGAAATGGGTTTATTCATCATCTTGATCTTGCTAACATTAGAATGTTTACAACATACTGAGAGTATAAGGAATGTTCTTCCAACTGAGTGATAGAAGCAAGAAAGAAAGAAAGAAAGAAAGAAAGAAAGAAAGAAAGAAAGAAAGAAAGAAAGAAAGAAAGAAAGAAAGAAAGAAAAGTGTGTGCCCCACTCTAGCTATTGTCTCACCTGGAGCAACCATCCCACCATCATCATCATTCATCTCCACTTCCTACAAAACGGAAAGGATAACTTAATACTCAAATATTATCAGTGATTTTTTTTTCAAAAAGAGAAAGTGACTGGACGTTCCTGGGCCAATTGTCTAAAGATAAATCATCTAAGAATTACCATTTTTGAATAATTATTGATTTAGCAGCTTAATTCCAAGTTCCTTCTTGACTTATTCACAAGACAACACCAAAAACAATTGAAGTAGAAATTCCAAGTTCTTTCTTGTTTACTTTAGAGTTACCTCCCTCGGAAAAGGTAATAAGCTCAGTAGCACGTTTGGTTTAGCTCTTGTTTGAGTTGCTTAAGTGAATTTCTTATTCAGCTAATTTCCCAAGTTTATCTGAATCAATGACTGATTTTCTCATGCGCTATCAGAATATCATCCTCTTCCACCATTCCTTCTTCATTAAGGAATGGAATGCCACTTTAGCCAGATTTGAATCATCCATACAAATCTTAATGCAGGTAGTTCTCGACTTAGGACTATAATTGAGCCTAAAATTTTTGTAGCTAAGTGAGACATTTTGTTAAGTGACTTTTGCCCCATTTTATGTCTGTTCTTGACATGCTTGTTAAATGAATCACTGCAGTGGCTAAGTGAGTAACCTGACTGTTAAGTGAATCTGGCTTCCCCATTGACTTTCCCCATCACAAAAGATGATTACGTGACCCTGGGACACTGCAACCGTCATAAATGTGAACCAGTTGCCAAGCATCCAATTGTGGAAAATGGTCATAAGTCACTTTTTTCAGTGCTATTGTAACCCTGAATAGTCACTAAATGAGTGATTGTAGTCGAGGATT
>NW_024098157.1:0-49899 GCF_016545835.1 Crotalus tigris | reverse complement strand
CTCCTATGGGATTTTCCCATGTATTTTACCAGGAAACATAGATAGGGCAGCCTACAAAGGTAAGTGACCTGCTAACCATACCCAAGCACTCCGAGTTTGTTGCCGGTGTCCATTTTGCTCTATGAGTTCATGGTGACCTAACCATAATCCTAAGTGGAATTTTCCTCCTATGGGATTTTCCCATGTATTTTACCAGGAAACATAGATAAAGCAGGCTAGAAAAGTGAGTGCCCTCAAAACCATACCCAAGCACTCCGAGTTAATTGGTGGTGTCCATTTTGCTCTAACTACTCATGGTGACCTAACCCTAACCCTAAGTAGAATTTTGCTCCAATGGGATTTTCCCATATATTTTATCAGGAAACATAGAAAGGGCAGCCTAGAAAAGTAAGTGCCATCCTAACCATACCCAAGAACACCGAGTTTGTTGACGGTGTCTATTTTGCTCTATGAGTTCATGGTGACCTAAACCTAACCCTAAGTGGAATTTTCCTCCTATGGGATTTTCCCTGTATTTTACCAGGAAACATAGATAGGGCAGCCTACAAAAGTAAGTGACCTCCTAACCATACCCAAGCACTCCGAGTTTGTTGCCGGTGTCCATTTTGCTCTATGAGTTCATGGTGACCTAACCATAATCCTAAGTGGAATTTTCCTCCTATGGGATTTTCCCATGTATTTTACCAGGAAACATAGATAAAGCAGGCTAGAAAAGTGAGTGCCCTCAAAACCATACCCAAGCACTCCGAGTTAATTGGTGGTGTCCATTTTGCTCTAACTACTCATGGTGACCTAACCCTAACCCTAAGTAGAATTTTGCTCCAATGGGATTTTCCCATATATTTTATCAGGAAACATAGAAAGGGCAGCCTAGAAAAGTAAGTCCCATCCTAACCATACACAAGAACACCGAGTTTGTTGACGGTGTCCATTTTGTTCTATGAGTTCATAGTGACCTAAACCTAACCCTAAGTGGAATTTTCCTCCTATGTGATTTTCCCAAGTATTTTACCAGGAAACATAGAAAGGGCAGCTTATAAAAGTAAGTGCCCTAATAACCATACCCAAGCACTCCGGGTTTGTTGGTGGTGTCCATTTTCTCTATGAGGTCATGGTGATCTAACCCTAACCCTAAGTGGAATTTTCCTCCTATGGGATTTTCCCATGTATTTTACCAGGAAACATAGATAGGGCAGACTAGAAAGGTCAGTGCCTTCCTAACCATATCTAAGCACACCGAATTTGTTGGAGATGTCCATTTTCCATTTTCCCATATATTCTCCAGCATGATTGGATGGAGAACACACGGATGGGTTGTCTTAATCTATCTGCTCCAATTAGACTAAGTCTGAAATTTAGTACCGCCCCCTCTGTGCCAACTGCACCCCAGTTTTAGACTTAGTCTCTTTGCTCTAAGACGCGTTTTTTCGTCGCTCCTGGAGCAAAGACTGTGTATTTTCCCTTTTTCTTATTCTGTTAGCCTAGCTCTAACTACTCATGGTGACCTAACCCTAACCCTAAGTAGAATTTTGCTCCAATGGGATTTTCCCATATATTTTATCAGGAAACATAGAAAGGGCAGCCTAGAAAAGTAAGTCCCATCCTAACCATACCCAAGAACACCGAGTTTGTTGCCGGTGTCCATTTTGCTCTATGAGTTCATGGTGACCTAACCATAATCCTAAGTGGAATTTTCCTCCTATGGGATTTTCCCATTTATTTTACCAGGAAACATAGATAGGGCAGGCTAGAAAAGTGAGTGCCCTCAAAACCATACCCAAGCACTCCGAGTTAATTGGTGGTGTCCATTTTGCTCTAACTACTCATGGTGACCTAACCCTAACCCTAAGTAGAATTTTGCTCCAATGGGATTTTCCCATATATTTTATCAGGAAACATAGAAAGGGCAGCCTAGAAAAGTAAGGGCCATCCTAACCATACCCAAGAACACCAAGTTTGTTGACGGTGTCCATTTTGCTCTATGAGTTCATGTTGACCTAGCCCTAACCCTAAATGGAATTTTCCTCCAATGGCATTTTCCCATGTATTTTACCAGGAAACATAGATAGGGCAGCCTAGAAAAATAAGTGGCCTCGTAACCATACCCAAGCACTCCGAGTTTATTGGTTGTCTCCATTTTACTCTATGTTCATGGTGACCTAACCCTAACCCTTAGTAGAATTTTGCTCCAATGGGATTTTCCCATATATTTTATCAGGAAACATAGAAAGGGCAGCCTAGAAAAGTAAGTGCCATCCTAACCATACCCAAGAACACCGAGTTTGTTGACGGTGTCTATTTTGCTCTATGAGTTCATGGTGACCTAAACCTAACCCTAAGTGGAATTTTCCTCCTATGGGATTTTCCCATGTATTTTACCAGGAAACATAGATAGGGCAGCCTACAAAAGTAAGTGACCTCCTAACCATACCCAAGCACTCCGAGTTTGTTGCCGGTGTCCATTTTGCTCTATGAGTTCATGGTGACCTAACCATAATCCTAAGTGGAATTTTCCTCCTATGGGATTTTCCCATGTATTTTACCAGGAAACATAGATAGGGCAGCCTTGAAAAGTGAGTGCCCTCAAAACCATACCCAAGCACTCCGAGTTAATTGGTGGTGTCCATTTTGCTCTAACTACTCATGGTGACCTAACCCTAACCCTTAGTAGAATTTTGCTCCAATGGGATTTTCCCATATATTTTATCAGGAAACATAGAAAGGGCAGCCTAGAAAACTAAGTGCCATCCTAACCATACCCAAGAACACCGAGTTTGTTGACGGTGTCTATTTTGCTCTATGAGTTCATGGTGACCTAAACCTAACCCTAAGTGGAATTTTCCTCCTATGGGATTTTCCCATGTATTTTACCAGGAAACATAGATAGGGCAGCCTACAAAAGTAAGTGACCTCCTAACCATACCCAAGCAATCCGAGTTTGTTGGTGGTGTCCAAGTTGCTCTATGAGTTCATGGTGACCTAACCCTAACTTTCAGTGGAATTTTCTTCCTATGGGATTTTCCCATGTATTTTACAAGGAAACATAGATAAGGCATCCTAGAAAAGTAATTGCCCTCCAAACCGCACCCAAATACTCCGAATTTGTAGGCGGTGTCCATTTTGCTAAAACGATACACAAATACTGCAAGTTTGTTGGCAGTGTCCATTTTGCTCTATGAGTTCATGGTGACCTAACCCTAACCCTAAGTGGAATTTTCCTCCTATGAGATATTCCCATGTATTTTACCAGGAAACATAGATAGGGCAGCCTAAAAAAGTAAGTGCCCTCCAAATCATACCCAAGCACTCTGAATTTGTTGGTGGTGTCCATTTTCTCTATGAGTTCATGGTTACCTAAACCTAACCCTAAGTGGAATTTTCCTCCTATGGGATTTTCCCAAGTATTTTACCAGGAAACATAGTAAGGGAAGCTTATAAAAGTAAGTGCCCTCCAAATCATACCCAAGCAATCCTAGTTTGTTGGTGGTGTCCATTTTGCTCTATGAGTTCATGGTGACCTAAACCTAACCCTAAGTGGAATTTTCCTCCTATGGGATTTTCCCAAGTATTTTACCAGGAAACATAGTAAGGGAAGCTTATAAAAGTAAGTGCCCTCCAAATCATACCCAGGCAATCCGAGATTGTTGGTGGTGTCCATTTTGCTCTATGAGTTCATGGTGACCTAAACCTAACCCTAAGTGGAATTTTCCTCCTATGGGATTTTCGCATGTGTTTTGCCAGGAAACATAGATAAGGCATCCTAGAAAAGTAAGTGCCCTCCAAATCATGCCCAAGCACTCCGAATTTGTAGGCGGTGTCCATTTTCTCTATGAGTTCATGGTGACCTAACCCTAACCCTAAGTGGAATTTTCCTCCTATGTGATTTTCCCAAGTATTTTACCAGGAAACATAGAAAGGGCAGCTTATAAAAGTAAGTGCCCTCATAACCATACCCAAGCAATCCGAGTTTGTTGGTGGTGTCCAAGTTGCTCTATGAGTTCATGGTGACCTAACCCTAACTTTCAGTGGAATTTTCCTCCTATGGGATTTTCCCATGTATTTTACAAGGAAACATAGATAAGGCATCCTAGAAAAGTAATTGCCCTCCAAACCGCACCCAAATACTCCGAATTTGTAGGCGGTGTCCATTTTGCTAAAACGATACCAAATACTGCAAGTTTGTTGGCAGTGTCCATTTTGCTCTATGAGTTCATGGTGACCTAACCCTAACCCTAAGTGGAATTTTCCTCCTATGAGATATTCCCATGTATTTTACCAGGAAACATAGATAGGGCAGCCTAAAAAAGTAAGTGCCCTCCAAATCATACCCAAGCACTCTGAATTTGTTGGTGGTGTCCATTTTCTCTATGAGTTCATGGTTACCTAAACCTAACCCTAAGTGGAATTTTCCTCCTATGGGATTTTCCCAAGTATTTTACCAGGAAACATAGTAAGGGAAGCTTATAAAAGTAAGTGCCCTCCAAATCATACCCAAGCAATCCTAGTTTGTTGGTGGTGTCCATTTTGCTCTATGAGTTCATGGTGACCTAGCCCTAACCCTAAATGGAATTTTCCTCCAATGGCATTTTCCCATGTATTTTACCAGGAAACATAGATAGGGCAGCCTAGAAAAGTAAATGCCCTCCAAACCATACTCAAATACTCCGAGTTTGTTGGTGGTGTCCATGTTGCTCTATGAATTCATGGTGACCTAACCCTAACTCTAAGTGGAATCTTCCTCGTATGGGATTTTCCCAAATATTTTACCAGGAAACATAGATAGCGCAGCCTAAAAAAGTAAGTGCCCTCCAAACCATGCCCAAGCACTCCGAGTTTGTTGGTAGTGTCCATTTTCTCTATGAGTTCATGGTGACCTAACCCTAACCCTAAGTGGAATTTTCCTCTTATGGGATCTTCTCATGTATTTTACCAGGAAACATAGATAGGGCAGCCTAAAAAAGTAAGTGCCCTCCAAACCATACCCAAGCACTCCAGGATTGTTGGTGGTGTCCATTTTCTATATGAGTTCATGGTGACCTAAACCTAACCCTAGGTGGAATTTTCCTCCTATGGGATTTTCTCATGTATTTTACCAGGAAACATAGATAGGGCAGCCTAAAAAAGTAAGTGCCCTCCAAACCATACCCAAGCACTCCAGGATTGTTGGTGGTGTCCATTTTCTCTATGAGTTCATGGTGACCTAAACCTAACCCTAAGTGGAATTTTCCTCCTATGGGATTTTCCCAAGTATTTTACCAGGAAACATAGAAAGCGAAGCTTATAAAAGTAAGTGCCCTCCAAACCATAACCAAGCAATCCGAGCTTTTTGGTGGTCTCCATTTTGCTCTATGAGTTCATGGTGACCTAACCCTAACTCTAAGTGGAATTTTCCTCTTATGGGATTTTCCCATCTATTTTACGAGGAAACATAAATAGGGCAGGCTAGAAAAGTGAGTGCCCTCAAAACCATACCCAAGCACTCCGAGTTAATTGGTGGTGTCCATTTTGCTCTAACTACTCATGGTGACCTAACCCTAACCCTAAGTAGAATTTTGCTCCAATGGGATTTTCCCATATATTTTATCAGGAAACATAGAAAGGGCAGCCTAGAAAAGTAAGTGCCATCCTAACCATACCCAAGAACACCGAGTTTGTTGACGGTGTCCATTTTGCTCTATGAGTTCATGGTGACCTAAACCTAACCCTAAGTGGAATTTTCCTCCTATGGGATTTTCCCATGTATTTTACCAGGAAACATAGATAGGGCAGCCTACAAAAGTAAGTGACCTCCTAACCATACCCAAGCACTCCGAGTTTGTTGCCGGTGTCCATTTTGCTCTATGAGTTCATGGTGACCTAACCATAATCCTAAGTGGAATTTTCCTCCTATGGGATTTTCCCATGTATTTTACCAGGAAACATAGATAGGGCAGGCTAGAAAAGTGAGTGCCCTCAAAACCATACCCAAGCACTCCGAGTTAATTGGTGGTGTCCATTTTGCTCTAACTACTCATGGTGACCTAACCCTAACCCTAAGTAGAATTTTGCTCCAATGGGGTTTTCCCATATATTTTATCAGGAAACATAGAAAGGGCAGCCTAGAAAAGTAAGTCCCATCCTAACCATACCCAAGAACACCAAGTTTGTTGACGGTGTCCATTTTGCTCTATGAGTTCATAGTGACCTAAACCTAACCCTAAGTGGAATTTTCCTCCTATGTGATTTTCCCAAGTATTTTACCAGGAAACATAGAAAGGGCAGCTTATAAAAGTAAGTGCCCTAATAACCATACCCAAGCACTCCGGGTTTGTTGGTGGTGTCCATTTTCTCTATGAGTTCATGGTGACCTAACCCTAACCCTAAGTGGAATTTTCCTCCTATGTGATTTTCCCAAGTATTTTACCAGGAAACATAGAAAGGGCAGCTTATAAAAGTAAGTGCCCTCATAACCATACCCAAGCAATCCGAGTTTGTTGGTGGTGTCCAAGTTGCTCTATGAGTTCATGGTGACCTAACCCTAACTTTCAGTGGAATTTTCTTCCTATGGGATTTTCCCATGTATTTTACAAGGAAACATAGATAAGGCTCCTAGAAAAGTAATTGCCCTCCAAACCGCACCCAAATACTCCGAATTTGTAGGCGGTGTCCATTTTGCTAAAACGATACCCAAATACTGCAAGTTTGTTGGCAGTGTCCATTTTGCTCTATGAGTTCATGGTGACCTAACCCTAACCCTAAGTGGAATTTTCCTCCTATGAGATATTCCCATGTATTTTACCAGGAAACATAGATAGGGCAGCCTAAAAAAGTAAGTGCCCTCCAAACCATACCCAAATACTCCAACTTTGTTGGTTGTGAACATTTTGCTCTCTGAGTTCATGGTGACCTAACCCTAACTCTAAGTGGATTTTTCCTCCTATCGGATTTTCCCATCTATTTTACCAGGAAACATAGATAGTGCAGCCTTGAAAAGTAAGTGCCCTCCAAATCATACCCAAGCACTCCGAATTTGTTGGTGGTGTCCATTTTCTCTATGAGTTCATGGTTACCTAAACCTAACCCTAAGTGGAATTTTCCTCCTATGGGATTTTCCCAAGTATTTTACCAGGAAACATAGTAAGGGAAGCTTATAAAAATAAGTGCCCTCCAAATCATACCCAAGCAATCCTAGTTTGTTGGTGGTGTCCATTTTGCTCTATGAGTTCATGGTGACCTAAACCTAACCCTAAGTGGAATTTTCCTCCTATGGGATTTTCCCAAGTATTTTACCAGGAAACATAGTAAGGGAAGCTTATAAAAGTAAGTGCCCTCCAAATCATACCCAGGCAATCCGAGTTTGTTGGTGGTGTCCATTTTGCTCTATGAGTTCATGGTGATCTAAACCTAACCCTAAGTGGAATTTTCCTCCTATGGGATTTTCCCATGTGTTTTGCCAGAAAACATAGATAAGGAATCCTAGAAAAGTAAGTGCCCTCCAAATCATGCCCAAGCACTCCGAGTTTGTAGGCGGTGTCCATGTTGCTCTATGAGTTCATGGTGACCTAACCCTAACTCTAAGTGGAATCTTCCTCCTATGGGATTTTCCCATGTATTTTACCAGGAAATTTAGATAGGGCAACCTAGAAAAGTAAATGCCCTCCAAACCATATTCAAATACTCCGAGTTTGTTGGTGGTGTCCATGTTGCTCTATGAGTTCATGGTGACCTAACCCTAACTCTAAGTGGAATCTTCCTCCTATGGGATTTTCCCAAATATTTTACCAGGAAACATAGATAGCGCAGCCTAAAAAAGTAAGTGCCCTCCAAACCATACCCAAGCACTCCGAGTTTGTTGGTAGTGTCCATTTTCTCTATGAGTTCATGGTGACCTAACCCTAACCCTAAGTGGAATTTTCCTCTTATGGGATCTTCTCATGTATTTTACCAGGAAACATAGATAGGGCAGCCTAAAAAAGTAAGTGCCCTCTAAACCATACCCTAGCACTCCAGGATTGTTGGTGGTGTCCATTTTCTATATGAGTTCATGGTGACCTAAACCTAACCCTAGGTGGAATTTTCCTCCTATGGGATTTTCTCATGTATTTTACCAGGAAACATAGATAGGGCAGCCTAAAAAAGTAAGTGCCCTCCAAACCATACCCAAGCACTCCAGGATTGTTGGTGGTGTCCATTTTCTATATGAGTTCATGGTGACCTAAACCTAACCCTAGGTGGAATTTTCCTCCTATGGGATTTTCCCAAGTATTTTACCAGGAAACATAGAAAGCGAAGCTTATAAAAGTAAGTGCCCTCCAAACCATACCCAAATACTCCGAGTTTGTAGGCGGTGTCCATTTTGCTCAAACCATACCCAAATACTGCGAGTTAGTTGGCAGTTTCCATTTTGCTCTATGGGTTCATGGTGACCTAACCCTAACCCTAAGTGGATATTTCCTCCTATGAGATTTTCTCATGTATTTTACCAGGAAACATAGAAAGCGAAGCTTATAAAAGTAAGTGCCCTCCAAACCATACCCAAGCAATCCGAACTTTTTGGTGGTGTCCATTTTGCTCTATGAGTTCATGGTGACCTAACCCTAACTCTAAGTGGAATTTTCCTCTTATGGGATTTTCCCATCTATTTTACGAGGAAACATAGATAGCGCAGCCTAGAAAAGTAAATGCCCTACTAACTATACCCAAAAACTCCGGGTTTGTTGGTGCTGTCCATTTTCTATATGAGTTCATGGTGACCTAACACTAACCCTAAGTGGAATTTTCCTCCTATGTGATTTTCCCAAGTATTTTACCAGGAAACATAGAAGGGGCAGCTTATAAAAGTAAGTGCCCTCATAACCATACCCAAGCAATCCGAGTTTGTTGGTGGTGTCCATGTTGCTCTATGAGTTCATGGTGACCTAACCGTAACTCTAAGTGGAATTTTCCTCCTATGGGATTTTCCCATCTATTTTACCAGGAAACATACAAAGGGCAGCCTAGAAAAGTAAGTGCCCTCATAACCATACCCAAACAATCCGAGTTTCTTGGTGGTGTCCATTTTCTCTATGAGTTCATGGTGACCTAATCCTAACCCTAAGTGGAATTTTCCTCCTATGGGATTTTCCCATGTATTTTACTAGGAAACATAGATAAGGCATCCTAGAAAAGTAAGTGCCCTCCAAACCGCACCCAAATACTCCGAATTTGTAGGCGATGTCCATTTTGCTAAAACCATACCCAAATACTGCGAGTTTGTTGGCAGTGTCCATTTTGCTCTATGAGTTCATGGTGACCTAACCCTAACCCTAAGTGGAATTTTCGTCCTATGAGATTTTCCCATGTATTTTACCAGGAAACATAGAAAGGGCAGCTTATAAAAGTAAGTGCCCTCATAACCATACCCAAGCAATCCGAGATTGTTGGTGGTGTCCATGTTGCTCTTTGAGTTCATGGTGACCTAACCCTAACTCTAAGTGGAATTTTCCTTTTATGGGATTTTCCCATGTATTTTACTAAGAAACATAGATAAGGCATCCTAGAAAAGTAAGTCCCTCCAAACCACACGCAAATACTCCAAATTTGTAGGCGGTGTCCATATTGCTAAAACCATACCCAAATACTGCGAGTTTGTTGGCAGTGTCCATTTTGGTCTATCAGTTCATGTTGACCTAACCCTAACCCTAAGTGGAATTTTCCTCCTATCAGATTTTCTGATTTTTTACCAGGAAACATAGAAAGGGCAGCTTATAAAAGTAAGTCCCCTCCAAACCATACCCAAATACTCCGATTTTGTTGGTTGTGAACATTTTGCTCTATGAGTTCATGGTGACCTGACCCTAACCCTAAGTGGAAATTTCCTCATATGGGATTTTTCCATGTATGTTACCAGGAAACATAGATAGTGCAGTTTAGAAAAGTAAATGCCCTACTAACCATACCCAAATACTATGGGTTTGTAGGCGTTGTCCATTTTGCTCAAACCATACCCAAATACTGCGAGTTTGTTGGCGGTGTCTATTTTGTTCTATGAGTTCATGGTGACCTGACCCTAACCCTAAGTGGAAATTTCCTCAGAAAAGTAAGTGCCCTCCAAACCACACCCAAATACTCCGGGTTTGTAGGCGTTGTCCATTTTGCTCAAACCATATCCAAATACTGCGAGTTTGTTGGTGTGTCCATGTTGCTCTATGAGTTCATGGTGACCTAACCCTAACTCTAAGTGGAATTTTCCTCCTATGGGATTTTGCCATCTATTTTACCTGGAAACCTAGATAGTGCAGCCGAGAAAAGTAAGTGCCCTCCAAACCACAAACACTCCGAGTTTGTTGGCGGTGTCAATTTTGCTCTATGAGTTCATGCTGACCTAGCCCTATACCTAAGTCGAATTTTCCTCCTATAGGATTTACCCATGTATTTTACCAGGAAACATAGATAAGGCATCCCAGAAAAGTAAGTGCCCTCCAAACCACACCCAAATACTCCGGGTTTGTAGGCGTTGTCCATTTTGCTCAAACCATACCCAAATACTGCGAGTTTGTTGGTGGTGTCCATGTTGGTCTATGACTTCATGGTGACCTAATCCTAACTCTAAGTGGAATTTTCCTTCTATGGGATTTGGCCCTCTATTTTACCAGGAAACATAGATAGCGCAGCCAGAAAAGTAAGTGCCCTCCTAACCATACCCAAGCACTCCGGGGTTGTTGGTGGTGTCCATTTTCTCTATGAGTTCATGGTGACCTAACCCTAACCCTAAGTGGAATTTTACTCCTATGGGATTTTCTCATGTATTTTACCTGGAAACATAGATAGTGCATCCGAGAAAAGTAAGTGCCCTCCAAACCACAAACACTCCGAGTTTGTTGGCGGTGTCAATTTTGCTCTATCAGTTCATGCTGACCTAACCCTAACCCTAAGTGGAATTTTCCTCCTATGGGATTTTCCCATGTATTTTACCAGGAAACATAGATAGGACAACCTATAAAAGTAAGAGCCCTCCTAACCATGCCCAAGAACTCCGAGTTTGTACGCCGTGTCCATTTTGCTCAAACCATACCAAAATACTCCGAGTTTGTTGGCAATGTCCATTTTGCTCTATGAGTTCATGCTGACCTAACCCTATCCCTAAATGGAATATTCCTCCTATGGGATTTTCCCATGTATTTTACCAGGAAACATAGATAGGGCAGCCTAGAAAAGTAAGTGCCCTCCACTCCATACCCAAATACTCCGAGTTTGTTGGCGGTGTCCATTTTGCTCTTTGAGTTCATGGTGACCTAATCCTAACCCTAAGTGGAATTTTCCTCCTGTGGGATTTTCTCATGTATTTTACCAGGAAACATAAATAGCGCAGCCAGAAAAATAAGTGCCCTCCTAACCATACCCAAGCACTCCGGGTTTGTTCGTGGTATCCATTTTCTCTATGTGTTCATGGTGACCTAACCCTAACCCTAAGTGGAATTTTACTCCTATGGGATTTTTTCATGTATTTTACCAGGAAACATAGATAGGACAGCCTAGAAAAGTAAGAGCCCTCCTAACCATGCCCATACACTCCGAGTTTGAAGGCGGTGTCCATTTTGCTCAAACCATACCCAAATAATCCAAATTTGCTGGCGGTGTCCATTATGCTCTATGAGTTCATGGTCACCCGACCCTAACCCTAAGTGGAATTTTCCTCCTATGGGATTTTCCCATCTATTTTACCAGGAAACCTAGATAGTGCAGCCGAGAAAAGTAAGTGCCCTCCAAACAGCACCCAAATACTACGAGTTTGTTGGTGGTCTCCATTTAGCTAAAACCATACCCAAATACTGCGAGTTTGTTGGCAGTGTCCATTTTGCTCTATGGGTTCATGGTGACGTAACCCTAAACTTAAGTGGAATTTTCCTCCTGTGGGATTTTCCCATGTATTTTACCAGGAAACATAGATAGGGCAGCCTAGAAAAGGAAGAGCCCTTGTAACCATACCCAAGCACTCCGAGTTTGTTCGTGGTGTCCATGTTGCTTTATGAGTTCATGGTGACCTACCCTAACTCTAAGTGGAATTTTCCTCCTATGGGATTTTCCCATCTATTTCACAAGGAAACATAGATAGCGCAGCCAGAAAAGTAAGTGCGCTCCTAACCATACCCAAGCAGTCCGGGTTTGTTGGTGGTGTCCATTTTCTCTATGAGTTCAGGGTAACCTAAACCTAACACTAAGTGTAATTTTCCTCCTGTGTGATTTTTCCAAGTATTTTACCAGGAAAAATAGAAAGGGCAGCTTATAAAAGTAAGTGCCCTCCATACCATACCCAAGCACTCCGAGTTTGTTGGTGGTATCCATTTTGCTCTATGAGTTCATGGTGACCTAAACCTAACCCTAACTGGAATACTCGTCCTATGGGGATTTTCCCATGTATTTTACCAGGAAACCTAGATAGTGCAGCCGAGAAAAGTAAGTGCCCTCCAAACCACATCCAAATACTCCGAGTTTGTTGGTGGTGTCCATTTTCCTCTATGAGTTCATGGTGACCTAACCCTAATCCTAACTGGAATTTTCCTCCTATGGGATTTTCCCATGTATTTTACCAGGAAACATAGACAGGGCAGCCTAGAAAAGTAATTGCCCTGCTAACCATACACAAGCACTCCGAGTTTGTTGACGATGTCCATTTTGCTCTATGAGTTCATGGTGACCTAACCCTAACCCTAAGTGGAATTTTACTCCTATGGAATTTTCCCATGTATTTTACCAGGAAACATAGATAGGACAGCCTAGAAAAGTAAGAGCCCTCTTAACCATGCCCAATCACTCCGAGTTTTTACGCCGTGTCCATTTTGCTCAAACCATACCCAAGCACTCCGAGTTTGTACACCGAGTCCATTTTGCTCAAACCATACCCAAATACTCCGAGTTTGTTGGCGGTGTCCATTTTGCTCTTTGAGTTCATGGTGACCTAACCCTAACCCTAAGTGGAAATTTCCTCCTATGGGATTTTCCCATCTATTTTACCAGGAAACATAGATAGGGCAGCCTAGAAAAATAAGTGCCCTCCTAACCAAACCCAAGCACTCCGAGTTTGTTGGTGGGCTCAATTTTGCTCTATGTTCATGGTGACCTAACCCTAACCCTAAGTAGAATTTTGCTCCAATAGGATTTTCCTATATATTCTCCAGCATGATTGGTTGGAGAACCCACGGATGGGTTGTCTTAATCTATCTGCTCCAATTAGACTAAGTCTGAAATTTTGTTGGCATGCAATTTTGTTGCCCATGCACTCCGAGTTTGTAGGTGGTGTCCATTTTGCTCAAACCATACCCAAATATTCCAAGTTTGCTGGCGGTGTCCATTATGCTCTAAGAGTTCATGGTCACCTAACCCCAACCCTAAGTGGAAATTTCCTCCTATGGGATTTTCCCATCTATTTTACCAGGAAACATAGATAGGGCAGCCAAGAAAAGTAAGTGGCCTCCTAACCCCACCCAAGCACTCCGAGTTTGTTGGCACTGTCCATTTTGTTCTATGACTTCATGGTGACCTAACCCTAAGTGGGAAATTTTCCCTCTATGTGATTTTTCCATTTTTATTTTAACCAGGAAACAGATAGGGGCGCCTAGAAATTCAGTGCCCGTTCGCCTAGACCATATGACCCAAGCCTTGGGGCTCGCGAGTTTGTTGGCGTGTCCATTTTTGTTCTATGAGTTCATGGTGACCTAACACTAATACTAAGTGGAATTTTACTCCTATGAGATTTTCCCAAATATTTTATCAGGAAACATAGATAGGAAAGCCTAGAAAGGTAAGTGCCCTCGAATCCATACCCAAATACTCTGAGTTTGTTGGTGGTGTCCATTTTGTTCTATGAGTTCATGGTGACCTAACCCTAACCCTAAGTAGAATTTTGCTCCAATAGGATTTTCCTATATATTCTCCAGCATGATTGGTTGGAGAACCCACGGATGGGTTGTCTTAATCTATCTGCTCCAATTAGACTAAGTCTGAAATTTTTGTTGCCCATGCACTCCGAGTTTGTAGGTGGTGTCCATTTTGCTCAAACCATACCCAAATATTCCAAGTTTGCTGGCGGTGTCCATTATGCTCTAAGAGTTCATGGTCACCTAACCCCAACCCTAAGTGGAAATTTCCTCCTATGGGATTTTCCCATCTATTTTACCAGGAAACATAGATAGGGCAGCCAAGAAAAGTAAGTGGCCTCCTAACCCCACCCAAGCACTCCGAGTTTGTTGGCAATGTCCATTTTGTTCTATGACTTCATGGTGACCTAACCCTAAGTGGAAATTTCCTCCTATGGGATTTTTCCATTTATTTTACCAGGAAACATAGATAGGGCAGCCTAGAAAAGTCAGTGCCCTCCTAACCATACCCAAGCACTCCGAGTTTGTTGGCGGTGTCCATTTTGTTCTATGAGTTCATGGTGACCTAACACTAATACTAAGTGGAATTTTACTCCTATGAGATTTTCCCAAATATTTTATCAGGAAACATAGATAGGACAGCCTAGAAAGGTAAGTGCCCTCGAATCCATACCCAAATACTCTGAGTTTGTTGGTGGTGTCCATTTTGTTCTATGAGTTCATGGTGACCTAACCCTAACCCTAAGTGGAATTTTCCTCCTATGGGATTTTCCCATGTATTTTACCAGGAAACATAGATACGGCAGCCTAGAAAAGTAAGTGCCCTCCTAACCATACCCAAGCACCCCAGGTTTGTTGGCGGTGTCCATTTTGTTCTATGAGTACATGGTGACCTAACACTAACCCTAAGTGGAATTTTCCTCCTATGGGATTTTCCCATGTATTTTACCAGGAAACATAGATAGGGCAGCCTAGAAAAGTAAGTGCCCTCCAATCCATAACCAAATACTCCGAGTTTCTTGGCGGTGTCCATTATGCTCTATGAGTTCATAGTGACCTAACACTAACCGTAAGTGGAATTTTCCTCTTAGAGCATAATGGACACCACCAACAAACTCGTAGTGCTTTGGTATGGTTACGAGGGAAATTACTTTTCCAGGCTGCCCTATCTATGTTTCCTGGTAAAATACATGGGAAAAATCCCATAGGAGTAAAATTCCACTTAAGGTTAGTGTTAGGTCACCATGAACTCATAGAGCAAAATGGACACCACCAAAAAATTCGGAGTGCTTGGGTATGGTTAGAAGGGCACTTACTTTTCTAAGCTGTCCTGGAAATTAGTTTTCCAAGCTGCCCTATATATGTTTCCTGGTAAAATACATGGGAAAAAAACTTGGACACCACCAACAAACTCGGATTGCTTGGGTATGGTTATGAGGGCACTTACTTTTATAAGCTGCCCTTTCTAAGTTTCCTGGTAAAATACTTGGGAAAATCACATAGGAGGAAAATTCCACTTAGGGTTAGGGTTAGGTCACCATGAACTCATAGAGAAAATGGACACCACCAACAAACCCGGAGTGCTTGGGTATGGTTATTAGGGCACTTACTTTTATAAGCTGCCCTTTCTATGTTTCCTGGTAAAATACTTGGGAAAATCACATAGGAGGAAAATTCCACTTAGGGTTAGGTTTAGGTCACCATGAACTCATAGAGCAAAATGGACACGGCCAACAAGCTCGGAGTATTTGGGTATGGTTTCGAGGGCACTTACTTTTCTAGGCTGCCCTATCTATGTTTCCTGGTAAAATACATGGGAAAATCACATAGGAGGAAAATTCCACTTAGGGTTAGGGTTAGGTCACCATGAACTCATAGAGCAAAATGGATACCGTCAACAAACTTGGCGTGTTTGGGTATGGTTATGTGGGTACTTACTTTTCTAGGCTGAACTTTCTATGTTTCCTGGTAAAATACATGGGAAAATCCCATAGGAGGAAAATTCCACTTAGGGTTAGGGTTAGGTCACCATGAACTCATAGAGCAAAATGGACACCACCAAAACAATCGGAGTTCTTGGGTATGGTTAATAGGGCACTTAATTTGTAGGCTTCCCTAACTGTTTTTCCTGGTAAAATAAATGGGAAAATCCCATAGCAGGAAAATCCCACCTAGGGTTAGGGTTAGGTCCCCATGAACTCATAGAGCAAAATGGACACCGTCAACAAACTCGGCGTACTTGGGTATGGTATGTGGGCACTTACCTTTCTAGGCTGCCCTTTCTATGTTACCTGGTAAAATACATGGGAAAATCCAATAGGAGGAAAATTACACTTAGGGTTAGTGTTAGGTCACCATGAACTCATAAAGAAAAATGGACACCGCCAAAAAACTCTGACTGCTTGCGTATGGTTTGGAGGGAACTTAATTTTCTAGACTGCCCTTTCTATGTTTCTTGGTAAAATACATGGGAAAATCCCATAGGAGTAAAATTCCACTTAGGGTTAGGTCACCATGAACTCATAGAGCAAAATGGACACCGCCAACAAGGTCGAAGTATTTGGGTATGGTTTGTAGGGCACTTACTTTTCTAGGCTGCCCTATCTATTTTTCCTGGTAAAATACATGGGAAAATCCCATAGGACTAAAATTCCACTTACGGTTAGGGTTAGGGTTAGGTCACCATGAACTCATAGAGCAAAACGGACACGGCCAACAAGCTCAGAGTATTTGGGTATGGTTTGGAGGGCTTTTACTTTTCTAGGCTGCCCTATCTATGTTTCCTGGTAAAATACATGGGAAAATCCCATAGGAGGAAAATTCCACTTAGGGTTAGGGTTAGGTCACCATGAACTCATAGAGCAAAATGTACACCGTCTACAAACTCGAAGTATTTGGGTATGGTTTGGAGGGCATTTACTTTTCTAGCCTGCCGTATATATGTTTCCTGGTAAAATACATGGGAAAATCCAATAGGAGGAATATTACACTTAGGGTTAGTGTTAGGTCACCATGAACTCATAAAGCAAAATGGACATCGCCAACAAACTCTGAGTGCTTGCGTATGATTTGGAGGGCACTTACTTTTCTAGACTGCCCTTTCTATGTTTCCTGGTAAAATACATGGGAAAATCCCATAGGAGTAAAATTCCACTTAGGGTTAGGGTTAGGTCACCATGAACTCAGAGCAAAATGGACACCACCAAAAAACTCTGAGTTATTGGGTATGGCTAGGAGGGCACTTACTTTTCTAGGCTGCCCTTTCTATGTTTCCTGGGAAAATACATTGGAAAATCCCACAGGAGGAAAATTCCACTTAGGGTTAGGGTTAGCTCACTATGAACTCTTAGAGCAAAATGGATACCGTCAACAAACTCGGCGTGTTTGGGTATGGTTATGTGGGTACTTACTTTTCTAGGCTGCCCTTTTTATGTTTCCTGGTAAAATACATGGGAAAATCACATAGGAGGAAAATCCCACCTAGGGTTAGAGTTAGGTCACCATGAACTCATAGAGCAAAATGGACACTGTCAACAAACTCGGTGTGGTTGCCTATGGTTTGGAGGGCACTTTCTTTTCTAGCTGCCCTTTCTATGTTTCCTGGGAAAATACATGGGAAAATCCCATAGGAGGAAAATTCCACTTAGGTTTAGTGTTAGGTCACCATGAACTCAAAGAGCAAAATGGACACCGCCTACAAACTCGGAGAGCTTTGGTAGGGTTAGGAGGGCTCTCATTTTTCTATCCGGTCCTACCTATGTTTCCTGGTAAAATACATGGGAAAATCCCATAAGAGTAAAATTCCACTTAGGGTTAGGGTTAGGTCACCATGAACTCATAGAGCAAAATGGACACCACCAAAAAAACTCTGAGTGCTTGGGTATGGCTAGGAGAGCACTTATTTTCTAAGCTGCCCTATCTATTTTTCCTGGTAAAATACATGGGAAAATCCCATAGGAGGAAAATTCCACTTAGGTTTAGGGTTAGGTCACAATGAACTCATAGAGTAAAATGGACACCACCAAAAAAATCGGAGTTCTTGGGTATGGTTAATAGGGCACTTACTTTTGTAGGCTTCCCTAACTATTTTTCCTAGTAAAATAAATGGGAAAATCCCATAGCAGGAAAATCCCACCTAGGGTTAGGGTTAGGTCACCATGAACTCATAGAGCAAAATGGACACCGTCAACAAACTCGGCGTGCTTGGGTATGGTTATGTGGGCACTTACTTTTCTAGGCTGCCCTTTTTATGTTTCCTGGTAAAATACATGGGAAAATCCCATAGGAGGAAAATTCCACTTAGGGTTAGGGTTAGGTCACCATGAACTCATAGAGCAAAATGGACACCGTCAACAAACTCGGAGTGCTTGGATATGGTTTGGAGGGCACTTCCTTTTCTAGGCTGCCCTATCTATGTTTCCTGGTAAAATTCATTGGAAAATCACATAGGAGGAAAATTCCACTTAGGGTTAGGGTTAGGTCACCATGAACTCATAGAGCAAAATGGACACTGCCAACAAGCTTGGAGTATTTGGGTATGGTTTGGAGGGCACTTACTTTTCTAGGCTGCCCTATCCATGTTTCCTGGTAAAATACATGGGAAAATCACATAGGAGGAAAATTACACTTAGGGTTAGTGTTAGGTCACCATGAACTCATAAAGCAAAATGGACACCGCCAACAACCTCTGAGTGCTTGCATATGGTTTGGAGGGCACTTACTTTTCTAGACTGCCCTTTCTATGTTTCCTGGTAAAATACACGGGAAAATCCCATAGGAGTAAAATTCCACTTAGGGTTAGGTCACCATGAACTCATAGAGCAAAATGGAAACCACCTACAAACTCGGAGTGCTTGGGTATGGTTAGGAGGGCTCTAACTTTTCTAGGCTGTCCTATCTATGTTTCCTGGTAAAATACATGGGAAAATCCCACAAGAGTAAAATTCCACTTAGGGTTAGGGTTAGGTCACCATGAACTCATAGAGCAAAATTGACACCACCAAAAAACTCTAAGTTCTTGGGTATGGCTAGGAGGGCATTTACTTTTCTAAGCTGCCCTATCTATTTTTCCTGGTAAAATACATGGCAAAATCCCATAGTCGTAAAATTCCACTTAGGGTTAGGGTTAGGTCACCATGAACTCATAGAGCAAAATGGACACGGCCAACAAGCTCGGAGTATTTGGGTATGGTTTGGAGGGCACTTAGTTTTCTAGGCTGCCCTATCTATGTTTCCTGGTAAAATACATGGGAAAATCCCATAGGAGTAAAATTCCACTTAGGGTTAGGGTTAGGTCACCATGAACTCATAGAGCAAAATGTACACCGTCTACAAACTCGAAGTATTTGGGTATGGTTTGGAGGGCATTTACTTTTCTAGCCTGCCGTATATATGTTTCCTGGTAAAATACATGGGAAAATCCAATAGGAGGAATATTACACTTAGGGTTAGTGTTAGGTCACCATGAACTCATAAAGCAAAATGGACATCGCCAACAAACTCTGAGTGCTTGCGTATGATTTGGAGGGCACTTACTTTTCTAGACTGCCCTTTCTATGTTTCCTGGTAAAATACATGGGAAAATCCCATAGGAGTAAAATTCCACTTAGGGTTAGGGTTAGGTCACCATGAACTCAGAGCAAAATGGACACCACCAAAAAACTCTGAGTTATTGGGTATGGCTAGGAGGGCACTTACTTTTCTAGGCTGCCCTTTCTATATTTCCTGGGAAAATACATTGGAAAATCCCACAGGAGGAAAATTCCACTTAGGGTTAGGGTTAGCTCACTATGAACTCTTAGAGCAAAATGGATACCGTCAACAAACTCGGCGTGTTTGGGTATGGTTATGTGGGTACTTACTTTTCTAGGCTGAACTTTCTATGTTTCCTGGTAAAATACATGGGAAAATCACATAGGAGGAAAATCCCACCTAGGGTTAGGGTTAGGTCACCATGAACTCATAGAGCAAAATGGACACTGTCAACAAACTCGGTGTGGTTGCGTATGGTTTGGAGGGCACTTTCTTTTCTAGCTGCCCTTTCTATGTTTCCTGGGAAAATACATGGGAAAATCCCATAGGAGGAAAATTCCACTTAGGTTTAGTGTTAGGTCACCATGAACTCAAAGAGCAAAATGGACACCGCCTACAAACTCGGAGAGCTGTGGTAGGGGTTAGGAGGCTCTCACTTTTCTCTCCGGTCCTACCCTATGTTCCTGGTAAAATACCTTGGAAAATCCTTAAGTAAAATTCCACTTAGGGTTAGGGTTAGGTCACCATGAACTCATAGAGCAAAATGGACACCACCAAAAAAACTCTGAGTGCTTAGGTATGGCTAGGAGAGCACTTATTTTCTAAGCTTCCCTATCTATTTTTCCTGGTAAAATACATGGGAAAATCCCATAGGAGGAAAATTCCACTTAGGTTTAGGGTTAGGTCACCATGAACTCATAGAGCAAAATGGAAACCACCTTACAAACTCGGAGTGCTTGGGTATGGTTAGGAGGGCTCTAACTTTTCTAGGCTGTCCTACCATTATCTCCTGCAAGCTGCTGCTGTGAGAAACCAATAACTATTTCCTCACATGAGCTGCTGCTGCCAGAGACTGACCACCATCATCTCATGCAACCTGCTGTTGCTAGAGATTGACCACCATCATCTCACGAAAGCTGACCACCATCACCTCATGCAAGCTGCTGTTGCCAGAGACTGACCACCATCATCTAATGTGAACTGCTGTTCCCAAAGATTAACTACCATCTCACGCAAGCTGCTATTGCTAGAAACTGACCATTATCATCTCATACAAGCTGCTGTTGCTAGAGATTGACCACCATCATCTCATGAAAGCTGATCACCATCATCTCATGCAAGCTGCTGTTGCCAGAGACTGACCACCATCATCTAATGTGAACTGCTGTTCCCAAAGATTAACTACTTTCTCACGCAAGCTGCTATTGCCAGAAACTGACTATTATTATCTTGTGCAAGCTGCTGCTGCCAGAGATTGACCACTGTTAAATCCGTGGGTTAAAAGGATTGTCAGGAAACGAATGGTGTAACAGAACTGTCGCTACGTGAGTAATGGCCAACGTATCCCATATGTATCCCAACATATCCCGGAGCTGGAAGACCAGCGGAAAGGAGAGCCCCGGAGACGGAGCCAGCCAGTCGCCATTGCCGCGTCGGCACCGCCCAGCTGGAACCTTGCGGGAGGACCGCCGCCTCCAGAGGACGACTGTAGAGGGAGGAGGAGAAACACTAGGCACTCTCTCCTCCTGACCTCTGGCGGGCTACACCCTTTCATCGTGTGGCCATGTTTGTCGGTCCGGCCTTGCGAGACCAGTGGGGCTGCCACGTACCACGGGGGGCCTGGCTGGCACACATTGGACCAGCCTGGGACACAGAGGGGCAATACTATTTTTTAGAGATTGTTTGTTGTGGATGTGAGTATGCATGTAGATGAATGGTGGCCCTGTTATGTGTAAATTTTATTATTGTATTTAGGGCGTATGAATGTGAATATTTTTATTTTCTATGTATATTAATTGAGTGTGAATGTGTATTGAGTGTTTGGGGTATGAGAATGGTGAAGTCGGGGGTGGAGCCTGGTACCCCCTCTGCTGAGTGCAATAGCAAAAGCAGGGGGGGCAGGACTTACCCTTGGGCTTGGTCTGTATGGAAAGCGAGTCCGGTCAGGAAGGGAGAAGGCTGGTGAGGGTGGGGGTACTCTGGGGAGGGGAGAAGGTCGGAGCATCCCGGTCATGACTGGGATGGGCAGATACGGCGGGAGCCGAGGGGCAGGCCATCTTTGGGGAACGAGGACTCGCTATGTTAGAGCGATTCCTTGTTCCGGCCCCTCAAAAGGCTCATCCTATAGTACTGGTGACAGGGGAGTACAGGGCCCTAATTGTAGGCTGCTGTTGCTTAATGCCAGGTCCTTTGTCAGCAAAGCCCCCCTTGTCCGTGATTTAATATTGGACAGCGGGGCGGACCTGGCATGTATAACCGAAACCTGGCTGGGCCCTGAGGGGGGTGTTTCCCTCTCAGAGATGTGCCCGGACGGGTTTGTGGTGCTTCATCAGCCTCGACATCAGGGCAGGGGTGGGGGAGTAGCAGTCATCGCTCGGAAGTCCTTGAGTCCTCGTGGGATTCCTGCCCCAGAGGTTGTTGGGTGTGAGTCCCTCCTATTGAAGTTGGGTTCACGGGTTCAGTTGGGCTTGCTGCTGACGTACCTACCTCCCAGCTGCATTGCAACAGCCCTGCCTGCATTGCTGGAGTCAGTAGCCGGGTTGGCGGTGGAGTTCCCCAGACTTATAGTACTGGGGGACTTTAACCTACCATCACTCGGCGATCGCTCAGAGGCGGCGCAGGAGTTCATGGCTTCCATGGCAACCATGGACCTGACCCAGGTAATTCAGGATCCAACTCATAGGGGTGGTCATACACTCGACCTTGTGTTTCTCTCGGGGCAATGGAGACATGATCTGGAATTAAGGGGAATAGAGATCTCGCCCTTGTCATGGACAGATCATTTCCTATTGAGGCTGTACTTCAGAGCATCACTCCCCCATCGCAGGGAGATGGAGCCGACTAGGTGGTTCCGCCCCAGGCGCCTAATGGACCCAGATCGGTTCCAGGAGGAGCTTGGGGAAATACCTGACTCCCTTGTCCACAACTCGTCCGGGTCCCTGGTTGCGGCCTGGAATGAGGCGGCGTCCGGGTCCCTGGATCGAATTGCGCCTTTGCGACCTCTCTGTGGTGGTGGTCCCCGGAGGGCACCTTGGTTTACTGAGGAGCTCCGGGAGATGAAGCGCCACAAGAGACGTCTAGAGCAACGTTGGAGGGCCAGTAACTCTGAATCTAACCGATCACTATTAAGAGCCTATCTTATGACTTATTTAGTGGCGATAAGGGCGGCAAAGCGTGTTCACTTTTCCGCACTTATTGCGTCCGCAGAATCTCGCCCGGCCACCTTGTTTAGGGTGACCCGCTCCCTTCTTAAAGTGGAGGAGGCGGAGGAACCCTTGCAGGGGAGAGCTGAGGAGTTTGTTCAGTTTCTTTCGGACAAAATCACTCAGATTCAGAGGGACCTGGACTCTGACTGGGCAGTGCCAGCCGAGTTGCCAGGGGCTGGTCTTAGTCATATTATCTGGAGCGAGATTGAGCCTGTGACCCCTGATGAAGTGGACAAGGCCGTGAGGGCAATGAATGCCGCCACCTGTTTATTGGACCCGTGCCCCTCCTAGCTGGTTTCGGCCAGTAGGGAGGTGACACGAGGCTGGCTCCAGGCGATAATCAATGCTTCCTTGATGGAGGGGTCTTTCCCGCAACCTTTAAAGGAAGCGGTGGTGAGGCCCCTCCTCAAGAAGCCTTCCCTGGACCCATCTGTTTTGAAGAACTTTCGTCCTGTCTCCAACCTCCCCTTTGTGGGGAAGGTTGTACAGAAGGTGGTGGCATTTCAACTCTTGCGATCCTTGGATGAAACCAATTATCTGGACCCTTTTCAATCTGGTTTCAGGCCCGGCTACAGCACTGAGACTGCTTTGGTCGCACTGACCGATGACCTCTGGGGAGCCCAGGATAGAGGTCATTCCTCTATCCTGGTGCTTCTTGACCTCTCAGCGGCTTTCGATACCATCGACCATGGTATCCTTCTGCGTCGTCTCGGAGAGGTGGGGGTGGGCGGCACCGTATTGCGGTGGTTCTCCTCCTACCTCTCTGACAGGTCGCAGTCGGTGTTGGTGGGCGGACAGAGATCGACCCCTAGGCGCCTCGACCATGGGGTGCCTCAGGGCTCGGTCCTGTCCCCCCTCCTTTTTAACATCTACATGAAACCGCTGGGTGAGATGATTCGGCGACACGGGGTGAGGTATCATCAGTACGCGGATGATACCCAATTGTATATCTCCACCCCGTGTCCTTTCAGCGAAGCAGTCGACGTGATGTGCCAGTGCCTGGAAGATGTGAGGGTCTGGATGGGGGTGAACAGGCTTAGACTCAACCCTGACAAGACCGAGTGGCTCTGGGTCTTACCTCCCAAAGGCCAACTGGATGGTCCATCTTTAGTCCTGGGGGGGGGGGCAAATTTACCTCCCTCACTGCAGGCATGCAACTTGGGTGTCCTCCTGGACTCACAGCTAAATCTGGAACAACATCTATCAGCTGTGACCAGGGGGACCTTTGCACAGGTTCGCCTAGTGCACCAGTTGCGGCCTTATTTGGACCGGGAGGCTTTACTCACAGTCACTCATGCCCTTGTCACCTCAAGATTGGATTACTGTAATGCGCTCTACATGGGGCTACCTTTGAAGAGCGTTCGGAGGCTGCAGTTGGTTCAGAACGCAGCCGCGAGAGCGATTGTGGGCGCGCCAAGGTACGCCCACGTGTCACCTATCCTCCGCGAGCTGCACTGGCTTCCTGTGGGTCTCCGGACGCAATTCAAGGTGTTGGTTATCACCTTTAAAGCCCTGCATGGCATAGGGCCAGGTTACTTACAGGACTGCATTCTGTCGCACAGCTCCCAGAGACCGGTGAGGTCCCATAGATTGGGCCTCCTTCAGGTCCCGTCGGCCAGACAATGTTGGCTGGCGGGCCCTTGGGGAAGGGCCTTTTCTGTGGTGGTTCCGACCTAGTGGAATCAGCTTCCCCCCGAGGTACGAACTACTCCCACCCTGCCGGACTTTAAGAAGGCCGTTACAACCCTCCTGTTCCGGCAGGTCTGGGGCTGATGTCCACGGCGGGCCGGGATATGATCGGACTCGAGGTATGACTGCTTTATTTTATTGTTTTATCATTGTTTTAACTTTGTACGCCGCCCTGAGTCCTTTGGGATTGGGCGGCATATAAATACTGAAAAAAATAAATAAATAAATATGTTTCCTGGTAAAATACATGGGAAAATCCCATAAGAGTAAAATTCCACTTAGGGTTAGGGTTAGGTCACCATGAACTCATAGAGCAAAATGGACACCACCAAAAAACTCTGAGTTCTTGGGTATGGCTAGGAGGGCATTTACTTTTCTAAGCTGCCCTATCTATTTTTCCTGGTAATATACATGGGAAAATCCCATAGGAGGAAAATTCCACTTAGGGTTAGGGTGAGGTCACCATGAACTCATAGAGCAAAATGGACATCGTCAACAAACTCGGAGTGCTTGGGTATGGTTTGGAGGGCACTTTCTTTTCTAGCTGCCCTTTCTATGTTTCCTGGGAAAATACATGGGAAAATCCCATAGGAGGAAAATTCCACTTAGGGTTAGGGTTAGGTCACCATGAACTCATAGAGCAAAATGGACAACGCCTACAAACTCGGAGTATTTGGGTATGGTTTGGAGGGTACTTATCTAGGCTGCCCTATCTATGTTTCCAGGTAAAATACATGGGAAAATCACATAGGAGGAAAATTCCACTTAGGGTTAGGGTTAGGTCACCATGAACTCATAGAGCAAAATGGACAACGCCTACAAACTCGGAGTATTTGGGTATGGTTTGGAGGGTACTTATCTAGGCTGCCCTATCTATGTTTCCAGGTAAAATACATGGGAAAATCACATAGGAGGAAAATTCCACTTAGGGTTAGGGTTAGGTCACCATGAACTCATAGAGCAAAATGGACACCGCCAAGAAGCTTGGAGTATTTGGGTATGGTTTGGAGGGCACTTACTTTTCTAGGCTGCCCTAACTATGTTTCCTGGTAAAATACATGGGAAAATCACATAGGAGGAAAATTTCACTTAGAGTTAGGGTTAGGTCACCATGAACCCATAGAGCAAAATGGACACCACCAAACTCGTAGTGCTTGGGTATGGTTAGGAGGGCTTTTACTTTTCTAGGCTGCCCTATCTATGGTTCCTGGTAAAATACATGGGAAAATCCCATAGGAGTAAAATTCCACTTAGGGTTAGGGTTAGGTCACCATGAACTCATAGAGCAAAATGGACACCCACAAGAAGCTCGGAGTATGTGGGTATGGTTTGGAGGGCACTTACTTTTCTAGGCTGCCCTATCTATTTTTCCTGGTAAAATACATGGGAAAATCCCATAGGAGTAAAATTCCACTTAGGGTTAGGGTTAGGTCACCATGAACTCATAGAGCAAAATGGACACCGCCTACAAACCCAGAGTATTTGGGTATGGTTTGGAAGGCACTTACTTTTCTAGGCTGCACTATCTATGTTTCCTGGTAAAATACATGGGAAAATCACATAGGAGGAAAATTCCACTTAGGATTAGGGTTAGGTTACCATGAACTCATAGAGAAAAATGGACACCGCCAACAAGCTCGGAGTATTTGGGTATGGTTTGGAGGGCACTTACTTTTCTAGGCTGCCCTAACAATGTTTCCTGGTAAAATACATGGGAAAATCACATAGGAGGAAAATTCCACTTAGGGTTAGGGTTAGGTCACCATGAACTCATAGAGCAAAATGGACACCGCCAAGAAGCTCGGAGTATTTGGGTATGGTTTGGAGGGCACTTACTTTTCTAGGCTGCCCTATCTATGTTTCCTGGTAAAATACATGGGAAAATCACATAGGAGGAAAATTTCACTTAGGGTTAGGGTTAGGTCACCATGAACCCATAGAGCAAAATGGACACCACCAAACTCGTAGTGCTTGGGTATGGTTAGGAGGGCTTTTACTTTTCTAGGCTGCCCTATCTATGGTTCCTGGTAAAATACATGGGAAAATCCCATAGGAGTAAAATTCCACTTAGGGTTAGGGTTAGGTCACCATGAACTCATAGAGCAAAATGGACACCCCCAAGAAGCTCGGAGTATTTGGGTATGGTTTGTAGGGCACTTACTTTTCTAGGCTGCCCTATCTATTTTTCCTGGTAAAATACATGGGAAAATCCCATAGGAGTAAAATTCCACTTAGGGTTAGGGTTAGGTCACCATGAACTCATAGAGCAAAATGGACACCGCCTACAAACCCGGAGTATTTGGGTATGGTTTGGAAGGCACTTACTTTTCTAGGCTGCACTATCTATGTTTCCTGGTAAAATACATGGGAAAATCACATAGGAGGAAAATTCCACTTAGGATTAGGGTTAGGTTACCATGAACTCATAGAGAAAAATGGACACCACCAACAAGCTCGGAGTATTTGGGTATGGTTTGGAGGGCACTTACTTTTCTAGGCTGCCCTAACAAAGTTTCCTGGTAAAATACATGGGAAAATCACATAGGAGGAAAATTTCACTTAGGGTTAGGGTTAGGTCACCGTAAACTCACAGAGCAAAATTGACACCACCAAGCTCGTAGTGCTTGGGTATGGTTAGGAGGGCTCTAAATTTTCTAGGCTGTCCGATCTATGTTTCCTGGTAAAATACATGGGAAAATCCCATAAGAGTAAAATTCCACTTAGGGTTAGGGTTAGGTCACCATGAACTCATAGAGCAAAATGGACACCACCAAAAAACTCTGAGTTCTTGGGTATGGCTAGGAGGGCACTTACATTTCTAAGCTGCCCTATCTATTTTTCCTGGTAAAATACATGGGAAAATCCCATAGGAGTAAAATTCCACTTAGGGTTAGGGTTAGGTCACCATGAACTCATAGAGCAAAATGGACATCGTCAACAAACTCGGAGTGCTTGGGTATGGTTTGGAGGGCACTTTCTTTTCTAGGCTGCCCTATCTATGTTTCCTGGTAAAATACATGGGAAAATCACATAGGAGGAAAATTCCACTTAGGATTAGGGTTAGGTCACCATGAACTCATAGAGAAAAATGGACACCGTCAACAAGCTCGGAGTATTTGGGTATGGTCTGGAGGGCACTTACTTTTCTAGGCTGCCCTATCTATGTTTCAATGTAAAATACATGGGAAAATCACATAGGAGGAAAATTTCACTTAGGGTTAGGGTTAGGTCACCATGAACTCATAGAGCAAAATTGACACCACCAAGCTCGTAGTGCTTGGGTCTGGTTAGGAGGGCTTTTACTTTTCTCGGCTGCCCTATCTATGTTTCCTGATAAAATACATGGGAAAATCGCATAGGAGTAAAATTCCACTTAGGGTTAGGGTTAGGTCACCATGAACTCATAGAGCAAAACGGACACGGCCAACAAGCTCAGAGTATTTGGGTATGGTTTGGAGGGCACTTACTTTTCTAGGCTGCCCTATCTATGTTTCCTGGTAAAATACATGGGAAAATCACATAGGAGGAAAATTCCACTTAGGGTTAGGGTTAGGTCACCATGAACTCATAGAGCAAAATGGACACCGCCTACAAACTCGGAGTATTTGGGTACGGTTTGGAGGGCACTTTCTTTTCTAGCTGCCCTTTCTATGTTTCCTGGGAAAATACATGGGAAAATCCCATAGGAGGAAAATTCCACTTAGGGTTAGGGTTAGGTCACCATGAACTCATAGAGCAAAATGGACACCGCCTACAAATTCGGAGTATTTGGGTATGGTTTGGAGGGCATTTACTTTTCTAGGCTGCCGTATATATGTTTCCTGGTAAAATACATGGGAAAATCCCATAGGAGGAAAATTACACTTAGGGTTAGTGTTAGGTCACCATGAACTCATAAAGCAAAATGGACATCGCCAACAAACTCTGAGTGCTTGCGTCTGGTTTGGAGGGCACTTACTTTTCTAGACTGCCCTTTCTATGTTTCCTGGTAAAATACATGGGAAAATCCCATAGGAGTAAAATTCCACATAGGGTTAGGGTTAGGTCACCATGAACTCATAGAGCAAAATGGAAACCACCAAAAAACTCTGAGTTCTTGGGTATGGCTAGGAGGGCACTTACTTTTCTAAGCTGCCCTATCTATTTCTCCTGGTAGAATATATGGGAAAATCCCATAGGAGGAAAATTCCACTTAGGGTTAGGGTTAGGTCACCATGAACTCATAGAGCAAAATGGACACCACCAAAAAAATTGGAGTTCTTGGGTATGGTTAATAGGGCTCTTACTTTTGTAGGCCTCCCTAATTATTTTTCCAGGTAAAACAAATGGGAAAATCCCATGGCAGGAAAATCCCACCTAGGGTTAGGGTTAGGTCACCATGAACTCATAGAGCAAAATGGACACCGTCAACAAACTCGGCGTGCTTGGGTATGGTTATGTGGGCACTTACTTTTCTAGGCTGCCCTTTCTATGTTTCCTGGTAAAATACATGGGAAAATCCCATAGGAGGAAAATTCCACTTAGGGTTAGTGTTAGGTCACCATGAACTCATAGAGCAAAATGGACACGGTCAACAAGCTCGGAGTATTTGGGTATGGTTTCGAGCGCACTTACTTTTCTAGCTGCCCTTTCTATGTTTCCTGGGAAAATAAATGGAAAATCCCATAGGAGGAAAATTCCACTTAGGGTTAGGGTTAGCTCACTATGAACTCTTAGAGCAAAATGGATACCGTCAACAAACTCGGCGTGTTTGGGTATGGTTATGTGGGTACTTACTTTTCTAGGCTGAACTTTCTATGTTTCCTGGTAAAATACATGGGAAAATCCCATAGGAGGAAAATTCCACTTAGGGTTAGGGTTAGGTCACCATGAACTCATAGAGCAAAATGGACACCACCAAAACAATCAGAGTTCTTGGGTATGGTTAATAGGGCACTTACTTTTGTAGGCTTCCCTAACTGTTTTTCCTGGTAAAATAAATGGGGAAATCCCATAGCAGGAAAATCACACCTAGGGTTAGGGTTAGGTCACCATGAACTCATAGAGCAAAATGGACACCGTCAACAAACTCGGCGTACTTGGGTATGGTATGTGGGCACTTACCTTTCTAGGCTGCCCTTTCTATGTTTCCTGGTAAAATACATGGGAAAATCCAATAGGAGGAAAATTACACTTAGGGTTAGTGTTAGGTCACCATGAACTCATAAAGCAAAATGGACACCACCAAAAAACTCTGACTGCTTGCGTATGGTTTGGAGGGAACTTAATTTTCTAGACTGCCCTTTCTATGTTTCTTGGTAAAATACATGGGAAAATCCCATAGGAGTAAAATTCCACTTAGGGTTAGGGTTAGGTCACCATGAACTCATAGAGCAAAATGGACACCGCCAACAAGGTCGAAGTATTTGGGTATGGTTTGTAGGGCACTTACTTTTCTAGGCTGCCCTATCTATTTTTCCTGGTAAAATACATGGGAAAATCCCATAGGACTAAAATTCCACTTACGGTTAGGGTTAGGGTTAGGTCACCATGAACTCATAGAGCAAAATGGACACGGCCAACAAGCTCAGAGTATTTGGGTATGGTTTGGAGGGCTTTTACTTTTCTAGGCTGCCCTATCTATGTTTCCTGGTAAAATACAAGGGAAAATCACATAGGAGGAAAATTCCACTTAGGGTTAGGGTTAGGTCACCATGAACTCATAGAGCAAAATGGACACCGCCAACAAGCTCGGAGTATTTGGGTATGGTTAGGAGGGCTCTAACTTTTCTAGGCTGTCCTATCTATGATTCCTGGTAAAATACATGGAAAAATCCCATAAGAGTAAAATTCCACTTAGGGTTAGGGTTAGGTCACCATGAACTCATAGAGCAAAATGGACACCGCCTACAAACTCGGAGTATTTGGGTATGGTTTGGAGGGCATTTACTTTTCTAGGCTGCCGTATATATGTTTCCTGGTAAAATACATGGGAAAATCCAATAGGAGAAAAATTACACTTAGGGTTAGTGTTAGGTCACCATGAACTCATAAAGCAAAATGGACACCACCAACAAACTCTGAGTGCTTGCGTATGGTTTGGAGGGCACTTACTTTTCTAGATTGCCCTTTCTATGTTTCCTGGGAAAATACATGGGAAAATCCCATAGGAGTAAAATTCCACTTAGGGTTAGGGTTAGGTCACTATGAACTCTTAGAGCAAAATGGATACCGTCAACAAACTCGGCGTCTTTGGGTATGGTTATGTGGGTACTTACTTTTCTAGGCTGAACTTTCTATGTTTCCTGGGAAAATACATGGGAAAATCCCATAAGAGTAAAATTCCACTTAGGGTTAGGGTTAGGTCACCATGAACTCATAGAGCAAAATGGACACGGCCAACAAGCTCGGAGTATTTGGGTATGGTTTGGAGGGCACTTACTTTTCTAGGCTGCCCTATCTATGTTTCCTGGTAAAATACATGGGAAAATCCCATAGGAGTAAAATTCCACTTAGGGTTAGGGTTAGGTCACCATGAACTCACAGAGCAAAATGGACACCGCTTACAAACTCGGAGTATTTGGGTATGGTTTGGAGGGCATTTACTTTTCTAGGCTGCCCTATCTATGTTTCCTGGTAAAATACATGGGAAAATCCCATAGGAGTAAAATTCCACTTAGGGTTAGGGTTAGGTCACCATGAACTCATAGAGCAAAATGGACACGGCCAACAAGCTCTGAGTATTTGGGTATGGTTTGGAGGGCACTTATTTTCTAGGCTGCCCTATCTATGTTTCCTGGTAAAATACATGGGAAAATCCCATTGGACTAAAATTCCTCTTAGGGTTAGGTCACCATGAACTGATAGAGCAAAATGGAAACCACCTACAAACTCGGAGTATTTGGGTATGGTTTGGACGGCTCTAAATTTTCTAGGCTGTCCTATCTATGTTTCCTGGTAAAATACATGGAAAAATCCCATAAGAGAAAATTCCACTTAGGGTTAGGGTTAGGTCACCATGAACTCATAGAGCAAAATGGACACCGCCAACAAGCTCGGAGTATTTGGGTATGGTTTGTAGGGCACTTACTTTTCTAGGCTGCCCTATCTATGTTTCCTGGTAAAATACATGGGAAAATCACATAGGACTAAAATTCTACTTAGGGTTAGGGTTAGGGTTAGGTAACCATGAACTCATAGAGCAAAATGTACACGGCGAACAAGCTCAGAGTATTTGGGTATGGTTTGGAGGGCTTTTACTTTTCTAGGCTGCCCTATCTATGTTTCCTGGTAAAATACATGGAAAAATCCCATAGGAGAAAATTCCACTTAGGGTTAGGGTTAGGTCACCATGAACTCATAGAGCAAAATGGACACCGCCAACAAGCTCGGAGTATTTTGGTATGGTTTGGAGGGCACTTACTTTTCTAGGCTGCCCTATCTATGTTTCCTGGTAAAATACATGGGAAAATCCCATAGGACTAAAATTCCACTTAGGGTTAGAGTTAGGTCACCATGAACTCATAGAGCAAAATGGAAACCACCTACAAACTCGGAGTGCTTGGATATGGTTAGGAGGGCTCTAACTTTTCTAGGGTGTCCTATCTATGTTTCCTGGTAAAATACATGGAAAAATCCCATAAGAGTAAAATTCCACTTAGGGTTAGGGTTAGGTCACCATGAATTCAAAGCAAAATGGACACCACCAAAAAACTCTGAGTTCTTGGGTATGGCTAGGAGGGCACTTACTTTTCTAAGCTGTCCTATCTATTTTTCCTGGTAAAATACATGGGAAAATCCCATAGGAGTAAAATTCCACTTAGGGTTGGGTTGGGTCACCATGAACTCATAGAGCAAAATGGACACCGCCTACAAACTCAGAGTATTTGGGTATGGTTTGGAGGGCATTTACTTTTCTAGGCTGCCGTATATATGTTTCCTGGTAAAATACATGGGAAAATCCAATAGGAGAAAAATTACACTTAGGGTTAGTGTTAGGTCACCATGAACTCATAAAGCAAAATGGACACCGCCAACAAACTCTGAGTGCTTGCGTCTGGTTTGGAGGGCACTTACTTTTCTAGACTGCCCTTTCTATGTTTCCTGGTAAAATACATGGGAAAATCCCATAGGAGTAAAATTCCACTTAGGGTTAGGGTTAGATCACCATGAACTCATAGAGCAAAATGGACACGGCCAACAAGCTCGGAGTATTTGTCTATGGTTTGGAGGGCACTTACTTTTCTAGACTGCCCTTTCTAGATTTCCTGGTAAAATACATGGGAAAATCCCATAGGAGTAAAATTCCACTTAGGGTTAGGGTTAGCTCACTATGAACTCTTAGAGCAAAATGGATACCGTCAACAAACTCGGCGTGCTTGGGTATGGTTATGTGGGCACTTACTTTTCTAGGCTGAACTTTCTATGTTTCCTTGTAAAATACATGAGAAAATCCCATAGGAGGAAAATTCCACTTAGGGTTAGGGTTAGGTCACCATGAACTCATAGAGCAAAATGGACACCACCAAAAAAATCGGAGTTCTTGGCTATGGTTAATAGCGCACTTACTTTTGTAGGCTTCCCTAACTATTTTTCCTGGTAAAATAAATGGGAAAATCACATAGCAGGAAAATCCCACCTAGGGTTAGAGTTAGGTAACCATGAACTCATAGAGCAAAATGGACACCGTCAACAAACTCGGCGTGCTTGGGTATGGTTATGTGGGCACTTACTTTTCTAGGCTGCCCTATCTATGTTTCCTGGTAAAATACATGGGAAAATCCAATAGGAGGAAAATTCCACTTAGGGTTAGGGTTAGGTCACCATGAACTCATAGAGCAAAATTGACACCACCAAGCTCGTAGTGCTTGGGTATGGTTAGGAGGGCTTTTACTTTTCTAGGCTGCCCTATCTATGTTTCCTGGTAAAAAGATGGGAAAATCCCATAGGAGTAAAATTCCACTTAGGGTTAGGGTTAGCTCACTATGAACTCTTAGAGCAAAATGGATACCGTCAACAAACTCGGAGTATTTGGGTATGGTTTGGACGGCACTTACTTTTCTAGGCTGCCCTATCTATGTTTCCTGGTAAAATACATGGGAAAATCACATAGGAGGAAAATTCCACTTAGGATTAGGGTTAGGTCACCATGAACTCATAGAGAAAAATGGACACCGTCAACAAGCTCGGAGTATTTGGGTATGGTTTGGAGGGCACTTACTTTTCTAGGCTGCCCTATCTATGTTTCAATGTAAAATACATGGGAAAATCACATAGGAGGAAAATTTCACTTAGGGTTAGGGTTAGGTCACCATGAACTCATAGAGCAAAATTGACACCACCAAGCTCGTAGTGCTTGGGTATGGTTAGGAGGGCTTTTACTTTTCTCGGCTGCCCTATCTATGTTTCCTGATAAAATACATGGGAAAATCGCATAGGAGTAAAATTCCACTTAGGGTTAGGGTTAGGTCACCATGAACTCATAGAGCAAAACGGACACGGCCAACAAGCTCAGAGTATTTGGGTATGGTTTGGAGGGCACTTACTTTTCTAGGCTGCCCTATCTATGTTTCCTGGTAAAATACATGGGAAAATCACATAGGAGGAAAATTCCACTTAGGGTTAGGGTTAGGTCACCATGAACTCATAGAGCAAAATGGACACCGCCTACAAACTCGGAGTATTTGGGTACGGTTTGGAGGGCACTTTCTTTTCTAGCTGCCCTTTCTATGTTTCCTGGGAAAATACATGGGAAAATCCCATAGGAGGAAAATTCCACTTAGGGTTAGGGTTAGGTCACCATGAACTCATAGAGCAAAATGGACACCGCCTACAAATTCGGAGTATTTGGGTATGGTTTGGAGGGCATTTACTTTTCTAGGCTGCCGTATATATGTTTCCTGGTAAAATACATGGGAAAATCCCATAGGAGGAAAATTACACTTAGGGTTAGTGTTAGGTCACCATGAACTCATAAAGCAAAATGGACATCGCCAACAAACTCTGAGTGCTTGCGTCTGGTTTGGAGGGCACTTACTTTTCTAGACTGCCCTTTCTATGTTTCCTGGTAAAATACATGGGAAAATCCCATAGGAGTAAAATTCCACATAGGGTTAGGGTTAGGTCACCATGAACTCATAGAGCAAAATGGAAACCACCAAAAAATCTGAGTTCTTGGGTATGGCTAGGAGGGCACTTACTTTTCTAAGCTGCCCTATCTATTTCTCCTGGTAGAATATATGGGAAAATCCCATAGGAGGAAAATTCCACTTAGGGTTAGGGTTAGGTCACCATGAACTCATAGAGCAAAATGGACACCACCAAAAAAATTGGAGTTCTTGGGTATGGTTAATAGGGCTCTTACTTTTGTAGGCCTCCCTAATTATTTTTCCAGGTAAAACAAATGGGAAAATCCCATGGCAGGAAAATCCCACCTAGGGTTAGGGTTAGGTCACCATGAACTCATAGAGCAAAATGGACACGGTCAACAAGCTCGGAGTATTTGGGTATGGTTTCGAGCGCACTTACTTTTCTAGCTGCCCTTTCTATGTTTCCTGGGAAAATAAATGGAAAATCCCATAGGAGGAAAATTCCACTTAGGGTTAGGGTTAGCTCACTATGAACTCTTAGAGCAAAATGGATACCGTCAACAAACTCGGCGTGTTTGGGTATGGTTATGTGGGTACTTACTTTTCTAGGCTGAACTTTCTATGTTTCCTGGTAAAATACATGGGAAAATCCCATAGGAGGAAAATTCCACTTAGGGTTAGGGTTAGGTCACCATGAACTCATAGAGCAAAATGGACACCGCCAACAAGCTCGGAGTATTTGGGTATGGTTTGGAGGGCACTTACTTTTCTAGGCTGCCCTATCTATGTTTCTTGGTAAAATACACGGGAAAATCCCATAGGAGTAAAATTCCACTTAGGGTTAGGGTTAGGTCACCATGAACTGATAGAGCAAAATGGACACCGCCTACAAACTCTGAGTGCTTGCGTATGGTTTGGAGGGCACTTACTTTTCTAGATTGCCCTTTCTATGTTTCCTGGTAAAATACATGGGAAAATCCCATAGGAGTAAAATTCCACTTAGGGTTAGGGTTAGGTCACCATGAACTCAGAGCAAAATGGACACCACCAAAAAACTCTGAGTTATTGGGTATGGCTAGGAGGGCACTTACTTTTCTAGGCTGCCCTTTCTATATTTCCTGGGAAAATACATTGGAAAATCCCACAGGAGGAAAATTCCACTTAGGGTTAGGGTTAGCTCACTATGAACTCTTAGAGCAAAATGGATACCGTCAACAAACTCGGCGTGTTTGGGTATGGTTATGTGGGTACTTACTTTTCTAGGCTGAACTTTCTATGTTTCCTGGTAAAATACATGGGAAAATCCCATAGGAGGAAAATTCCACTTAGGGTTAGGGTTAGGTCACCATGAACTCATAGAGCAAAATGGACACCGCCAACAAGCTCGGAGTATTTGGGTATGGTTTGGAGGGCACTTACTTTTCTAGGCTGCCCTATCTATGTTTCTTGGTAAAATACACGGGAAAATCCCATAGGAGTAAAATTCCACTTAGGGTTAGGGTTAGGTCACCATGAACTGATAGAGCAAAATGGACACCGCCTACAAACTCTGAGTGCTTGCGTATGGTTTGGAGGGCACTTACTTTTCTAGATTGCCCTTTCTATGTTTCCTGGTAAAATACATGGGAAAATCCCATAGGAGTAAAATTCCACTTAGGGTTAGGGTTAGGTCACCATGAACTCAGAGCAAAATGGACACCACCAAAAAACTCTGAGTTATTGGGTATGGCTAGGAGGGCACTTACTTTTCTAGGCTGCCCTTTCTATATTTCCTGGGAAAATACATTGGAAAATCCCACAGGAGGAAAATTCCACTTAGGGTTAGGGTTAGCTCACTATGAACTCTTAGAGCAAAATGGATACCGTCAACAAACTCGGCGTGTTTGGGTATGGTTATGTGGGTACTTACTTTTCTAGGCTGCCCTTTTTATGTTTCCTGGTAAAATACATGGGAAAATCACATAGGAGGAAAATCCCACCTAGGGTTAGAGTTAGGTCACCATGAACTCATAGAGCAAAATGGACACTGTCAACAAACTCGGTGTGGTTGCGTATGGTTTGGAGGGCACTTTCTTTTCTAGCTGCCCTTTCTATGTTTCCTGGGAAAATACATGGGAAAATCCCATAGGAGGAAAATTCCACTTAGGTTTAGTGTTAGGTCACCATGAACTCAAAGAGCAAAATGGACACCGCCTACAAACTCGGAGAGCTTTGGTAGGGTTAGGAGGGCTCTCATTTTTCTATCCGGTCCTACCTATGTTTCCTGGTAAAATACATGGGAAAATCCCATAGGAGGAAAATTCCACTTAGGTTTAGGGTTAGGTCACAATGAACTCATAGAGCAAAATGGACACCACCAAAAAAATCGGAGTTCTTGGGTATGGTTAATAGGGCACTTACTTTTGTAGGCTTCCCTAACTATTTTTCCTAGTAAAATAAATGGGAAAATCCCATAGCAGGAAAATCCCACCTAGGGTTAGGGTTAGGTCACCATGAACTCATAGAGCAAAATGGACACCGTCAACAAACTCGGCGTGCTTGGGTATGGTTATGTGGGCACTTACTTTTCTAGGCTGCCCTTTTTATGTTTCCTGGTAAAATACATGGGAAAATCCCATAGGAGGAAAATTCCACTTAGGGTTAGGGTTAGGTCACCATGAACTCATAGAGCAAAATGGACACCGTCAACAAACTCGGAGTGCTTGGATATGGTTTGGAGGGCACTTCCTTTTCTAGGCTGCCCTATCTATGTTTCCTGGTAAAATTCATTGGAAAATCACATAGGAGGAAAATTCCACTTAGGGTTAGGGTTAGGTCACCATGAACTCATAGAGCAAAATGGACACTGCCAACAAGCTTGGAGTATTTGGGTATGGTTTGGAGGGCACTTACTTTTCTAGGCTGCCCTATCCATGTTTCCTGGTAAAATACATGGGAAAATCACATAGGAGGAAAATTACACTTAGGGTTAGTGTTAGGTCACCATGAACTCATAAAGCAAAATGGACACCGCCAACAACCTCTGAGTGCTTGCATATGGTTTGGAGGGCACTTACTTTTCTAGACTGCCCTTTCTATGTTTCCTGGTAAAATACACGGGAAAATCCCATAGGAGTAAAATTCCACTTAGGGTTAGGTCACCATGAACTCATAGAGCAAAATGGAAACCACCTACAAACTCGGAGTGCTTGGGTATGGTTAGGAGGGCTCTAACTTTTCTAGGCTGTCCTATCTATGTTTCCTGGTAAAATACATGGGAAAATCCCACAAGAGTAAAATTCCACTTAGGGTTAGGGTTAGGTCACCATGAACTCATAGAGCAAAATTGACACCACCAAAAAACTCTAAGTTCTTGGGTATGGCTAGGAGGGCATTTACTTTTCTAAGCTGCCCTATCTATTTTTCCTGGTAAAATACATGGCAAAATCCCATAGTCGTAAAATTCCACTTAGGGTTAGGGTTAGGTCACCATGAACTCATAGAGCAAAATGGACACGGCCAACAAGCTCGGAGTATTTGGGTATGGTTTGGAGGGCACTTAGTTTTCTAGGCTGCCCTATCTATGTTTCCTGGTAAAATACATGGGAAAATCCCATAGGAGTAAAATTCCACTTAGGGTTAGGGTTAGGTCACCATGAACTCATAGAGCAAAATGTACACCGTCTACAAACTCGAAGTATTTGGGTATGGTTTGGAGGGCATTTACTTTTCTAGCCTGCCGTATATATGTTTCCTGGTAAAATACATGGGAAAATCCAATAGGAGGAATATTACACTTAGGGTTAGTGTTAGGTCACCATGAACTCATAAAGCAAAATGGACATCGCCAACAAACTCTGAGTGCTTGCGTATGATTTGGAGGGCACTTACTTTTCTAGACTGCCCTTTCTATGTTTCCTGGTAAAATACATGGGAAAATCCCATAGGAGTAAAATTCCACTTAGGGTTAGGGTTAGGTCACCATGAACTCAGAGCAAAATGGACACCACCAAAAAACTCTGAGTTATTGGGTATGGCTAGGAGGGCACTTACTTTTCTAGGCTGCCCTTTCTATATTTCCTGGGAAAATACATTGGAAAATCCCACAGGAGGAAAATTCCACTTAGGGTTAGGGTTAGCTCACTATGAACTCTTAGAGCAAAATGGATACCGTCAACAAACTCGGCGTGTTTGGGTATGGTTATGTGGGTACTTACTTTTCTAGGCTGAACTTTCTATGTTTCCTGGTAAAATACATGGGAAAATCACATAGGAGGAAAATCCCACCTAGGGTTAGGGTTAGGTCACCATGAACTCATAGAGCAAAATGGACACTGTCAACAAACTCGGTGTGGTTGCGTATGGTTTGGAGGGCACTTTCTTTTCTAGCTGCCCTTTCTATGTTTCCTGGGAAAATACATGGGAAAATCCCATAGGAGGAAAATTCCACTTAGGTTTAGTGTTAGGTCACCATGAACTCAAAGAGCAAAATGGACACCGCCTACAAACTCGGAGAGCTTTGGTAGGGTTAGGAGGGCTCTCACTTTTCTATCCGGTCCTACCTATGTTTCCTGGTAAAATACATGGGAAAATCCCATAAGAGTAAAATTCCACTTAGGGTTAGGGTTAGGTCACCATGAACTCATAGAGCAAAATGGACACCACCAAAAAAACTCTGAGTGCTTAGGTATGGCTAGGAGAGCACTTATTTTCTAAGCTTCCCTATCTATTTTTCCTGGTAAAATACATGGGAAAATCCCATAGGAGGAAAATTCCACTTAGGTTTAGGGTTAGGTCACCATGAACTCATAGAGCAAAATGGAAACCACCTTACAAACTCGGAGTGCTTGGGTATGGTTAGGAGGGCTCTAACTTTTCTAGGCTGTCCTACCATTATCTCCTGCAAGCTGCTGCTGTGAGAAACCAATAACTATTTCCTCACATGAGCTGCTGCTGCCAGAGACTGACCACCATCATCTCATGCAACCTGCTGTTGCTAGAGATTGACCACCATCATCTCACGAAAGCTGACCACCATCACCTCATGCAAGCTGCTGTTGCCAGAGACTGACCACCATCATCTAATGTGAACTGCTGTTCCCAAAGATTAACTACCATCTCACGCAAGCTGCTATTGCTAGAAACTGACCATTATCATCTCATACAAGCTGCTGTTGCTAGAGATTGACCACCATCATCTCATGAAAGCTGATCACCATCATCTCATGCAAGCTGCTGTTGCCAGAGACTGACCACCATCATCTAATGTGAACTGCTGTTCCCAAAGATTAACTACTTTCTCACGCAAGCTGCTATTGCCAGAAACTGACTATTATTATCTTGTGCAAGCTGCTGCTGCCAGAGATTGACCACTGTTAAATCCGTGGGTTAAAAGGATTGTCAGGAAACGAATGGTGTAACAGAACTGTCGCTACGTGAGTAATGGCCAACGTATCCCATATGTATCCCAACATATCCCGGAGCTGGAAGACCAGCGGAAAGGAGAGCCCCGGAGACGGAGCCAGCCAGTCGCCATTGCCGCGTCGGCACCGCCCAGCTGGAACCTTGCGGGAGGACCGCCGCCTCCAGAGGACGACTGTAGAGGGAGGAGGAGAAACACTAGGCACTCTCTCCTCCTGACCTCTGGCGGGCTACACCCTTTCATCGTGTGGCCATGTTTGTCGGTCCGGCCTTGCGAGACCAGTGGGGCTGCCACGTACCACGGGGGGCCTGGCTGGCACACATTGGACCAGCCTGGGACACAGAGGGGCAATACTATTTTTTAGAGATTGTTTGTTGTGGATGTGAGTATGCATGTAGATGAATGGTGGCCCTGTTATGTGTAAATTTTATTATTGTATTTAGGGCGTATGAATGTGAATATTTTTATTTTCTATGTATATTAATTGAATGTGAATGTGTATTGAGTGTTTGGGGTATGAGAATGGTGAAGTCGGGGGTGGAGCCTGGTACCCCCTCTGCTGAGTGCAATAGCAAAAGCAGGGGGGGCAGGACTTACCCTTGGGCTTGGTCTGTATGGAAAGCGAGTCCGGTCAGGAAGGGAGAAGGCTGGTGAGGGTGGGGGTACTCTGGGGAGGGGAGAAGGTCGGAGCATCCCGGTCATGACTGGGATGGGCAGATACGGCGGGAGCCGAGGGGCAGGCCATCTTTGGGGAACGAGGACTCGCTATGTTAGAGCGATTCCTTGTTCCGGCCCCTCAAAAGGCTCATCCTATAGTACTGGTGACAGGGGAGTACAGGGCCCTAATTGTAGGCTGCTGTTGCTTAATGCCAGGTCCGTTGTCAGCAAAGCCCCCCTTGTCCGTGATTTAATATTGGACAGCGGGGCGGACCTGGCATGTATAACCGAAACCTGGCTGGGCCCTGAGGGGGGTGTTTCCCTCTCAGAGATGTGCCCGGATGGGTTTGTGGTGCTTCATCAGCCTCGACATCAGGGCAGGGGTGGGGGAGTGGCAGTCATCGCTCGGAAGTCCTTGAGCCCTCGTGGGATTCCTGCCCCGGAGGTTGTTGGGTGTGAGTCCCTCCTATTGAAGTTGGGTTCACGGGTTCAGTTGGGCTTGCTGCTGACGTACCTACCTCCCAGCTGCGTTGCAACAGCCCTGCCTGCGTTGCTGGAGTCAGTAGCCGGGTTGGCGGTGGAGTTCCCCAGACTTATAGTACTGGGGGACTTTAACCTACCATCACTCGGCGATCGCTCAGAGGCGGCGCAGGAGTTCATGGCTTCCATGGCAACCATGGACCTGACCCAGGTAATTCAGGATCCGACCCATAGGGGTGGTCACACACTCGACCTTGTGTTTCTCTCGGGGCAATGGAGACATGATCTGGAATTAAGGGGAATAGAGATCTCGCCCTTGTCATGGACAGATCATTTCCTATTGAGGCTGGACTTCAGAGCATCATTCCCCCATCGCAGGGAGAGGGAACCGACTAGGTGGTTCCACCCCAGGCGCCTAATGGACCCAGATCGGATCCAGGAGGAGCTTGGGGAAATACCTGACTCCCTTGTCCACAACTCGTCCGGGTCCCTGGTTGCGGCCTGGAATGAGGCGGCGTCCGGGGCCCTGGATCGAATTGCGCCTTTGCGACCTCTCTGTGGTGGTGGTCCCCGGAGGGCACCTTGGTTTACTGAGGAGCTCCGGGAGATGAAGCGCCACAAGAGATGTCTAGAGCGACGTTGGAGGGCCAGTAACTCTGAATCTGACCGATCACTATTAAGAGCCTATCTTAGGACTTATTTAGTGGCGATAAAGGCGGCAAAGCGTGTTCACTTTTCCGCACTTATTGCGTCCGCAGAATCTCGCCTGGCCGCCTTGTTTAGGGTGACCCGCTCCCTTCTTAAAGTGGAGGAGGCGGAGGAACCCTTGCAGGGGAGAGCTGAGGAGTTTGTTCAGTTTCTTTCGGACAAAATCGCTCAGATTCAGAGGGACCTGGACTCTGACTGGGCAGTGCCAGCCGAGTTGCCAGGGGCTGGTCTTAGTCATATTATCTGGAGCGAGTTTGAGCCTGTGACCCCTGATGAAGTGGACAAGGCCGTGAGGGCAATGAATGCCGCCACCTGTTTATTGGACCCGTGCCCCTCCTGGCTGGTTTCTGCCAGTAGGGAGGTGACACGAGGCTGGCTCCAGGCGATAATCAATGCTTCCTTGATGGAGGGGTCTTTCCCGCAACCTTTAAAGGAAGCGGTGGTGAGGCCCCTCCTCAAGAAGCCTTCCCTGGACCCAGCTGTTTTGAAGAACTTTCGTCCCGTCTCCAACCTCCCCTTTGTGGGGAAGGTTGTACAGAAGGTGGTGGCATTTCAACTCTTGCGATCCTTGGATGAAACCAATTATCTGGACCCTTTTCAATCTGGTTTCAGGCCCGGCTACAGCACTGAGACTGCTTTGGTCGCACTGACCGATGACCTCTGGGGAGCCCAGGATAGAGGTCATTCCTCTATCCTGGTGCTTCTTGACCTCTCAGCGGCTTTCGATACCATCGACCATGGTATCCTTCTGCGTCGTCTCGGAGAGGTGGGGGTGGGCGGCACCGTATTGCGGTGGTTCTCCTCCTACCTCTCTGACAGGTCGCAGTCGGTGTTGGTGGGCGGACAGAGATCGACCCCTAGGCGCCTCGACCATGGGGTGCCTCAGGGCTCGGTCCTGTCCCCCCTCCTTTTTAACATCTACATGAAACCGCTGGGTGAGATGATTCGGCGACACGGGGTGAGGTATCATCAGTACGCGGATGATACCCAATTGTATATCTCCACCCCGTGTCCTTTCAGCGAAGCAGTCGACGTGATGTGCCAGTGCCTGGAAGATGTGAGGGTCTGGATGGGGGTGAACAGGCTTAGACTCAACCCTGACAAGACCGAGTGGCTCTGGGTCTTACCTCCCAAAGGCCAACTGGATGGTCCATCTTTAGTCCTGGGGGGGGGGGCAAATTTACCTCCCTCACTGCAGGCATGCAACTTGGGTGTCCTCCTGGACTCACAGCTAAATCTGGAACAACATCTATCAGCTGTGACCAGGGGGACCTTTGCACAGGTTCGCCTAGTGCACCAGTTGCGGCCTTATTTGGACCGGGAGGCTTTACTCACAGTCACTCATGCCCTTGTCACCTCAAGATTGGATTACTGTAATGCGCTCTACATGGGGCTACCTTTGAAGAGCGTTCGGAGGCTGCAGTTGGTTCAGAACGCAGCCGCGAGAGCGATTGTGGGCGCGCCAAGGTACGCCCACGTGTCACCTATCCTCCGCGAGCTGCACTGGCTTCCTGTGGGTCTCCGGACGCAATTCAAGGTGTTGGTTATCACCTTTAAAGCCCTGCATGGCATAGGGCCAGGTTACTTACAGGACTGCATTCTGTCGCACAGCTCCCAGAGACCGGTGAGGTCCCATAGATTGGGCCTCCTTCAGGTCCCGTCGGCCAGACAATGTTGGCTGGCGGGCCCTTGGGGAAGGGCCTTTTCTGTGGTGGTTCCGACCTAGTGGAATCAGCTTCCCCCCGAGGTACGAACTACTCCCACCCTGCCGGACTTTAAGAAGGCCGTTACAACCCTCCTGTTCCGGCAGGTCTGGGGCTGATGTCCACGGCGGGCCGGGATATGATCGGACTCGAGGTATGACTGCTTTATTTTATTGTTTTATCATTGTTTTAACTTTGTACGCCGCCCTGAGTCCTTTGGGATTGGGCGGCATATAAATACTGAAAAAAATAAATAAATAAATATGTTTCCTGGTAAAATACATGGGAAAATCCCATAAGAGTAAAATTCCACTTAGGGTTAGGGTTAGGTCACCATGAACTCATAGAGCAAAATGGACACCACCAAAAAACTCTGAGTTCTTGGGTATGGCTAGGAGGGCATTTACTTTTCTAAGCTGCCCTATCTATTTTTCCTGGTAATATACATGGGAAAATCCCATAGGAGGAAAATTCCACTTAGGGTTAGGGTGAGGTCACCATGAACTCATAGAGCAAAATGGACATCGTCAACAAACTCGGAGTGCTTGGGTATGGTTTGGAGGGCACTTTCTTTTCTAGCTGCCCTTTCTATGTTTCCTGGGAAAATACATGGGAAAATCCCATAGGAGGAAAATTCCACTTAGGGTTAGGGTTAGGTCACCATGAACTCATAGAGCAAAATGGACAACGCCTACAAACTCGGAGTATTTGGGTATGGTTTGGAGGGTACTTATCTAGGCTGCCCTATCTATGTTTCCAGGTAAAATACATGGGAAAATCACATAGGAGGAAAATTCCACTTAGGGTTAGGGTTAGGTCACCATGAACTCATAGAGCAAAATGGACAACGCCTACAAACTCGGAGTATTTGGGTATGGTTTGGAGGGTACTTATCTAGGCTGCCCTATCTATGTTTCCAGGTAAAATACATGGGAAAATCACATAGGAGGAAAATTCCACTTAGGGTTAGGGTTAGGTCACCATGAACTCATAGAGCAAAATGGACACCGCCAAGAAGCTTGGAGTATTTGGGTATGGTTTGGAGGGCACTTACTTTTCTAGGCTGCCCTAACTATGTTTCCTGGTAAAATACATGGGAAAATCACATAGGAGGAAAATTTCACTTAGAGTTAGGGTTAGGTCACCATGAACCCATAGAGCAAAATGGACACCACCAAACTCGTAGTGCTTGGGTATGGTTAGGAGGGCTTTTACTTTTCTAGGCTGCCCTATCTATGGTTCCTGGTAAAATACATGGGAAAATCCCATAGGAGTAAAATTCCACTTAGGGTTAGGGTTAGGTCACCATGAACTCATAGAGCAAAATGGACACCCACAAGAAGCTCGGAGTATGTGGGTATGGTTTGGAGGGCACTTACTTTTCTAGGCTGCCCTATCTATTTTTCCTGGTAAAATACATGGGAAAATCCCATAGGAGTAAAATTCCACTTAGGGTTAGGGTTAGGTCACCATGAACTCATAGAGCAAAATGGACACCGCCTACAAACCCAGAGTATTTGGGTATGGTTTGGAAGGCACTTACTTTTCTAGGCTGCACTATCTATGTTTCCTGGTAAAATACATGGGAAAATCACATAGGAGGAAAATTCCACTTAGGATTAGGGTTAGGTTACCATGAACTCATAGAGAAAAATGGACACCGCCAACAAGCTCGGAGTATTTGGGTATGGTTTGGAGGGCACTTACTTTTCTAGGCTGCCCTAACAATGTTTCCTGGTAAAATACATGGGAAAATCACATAGGAGGAAAATTCCACTTAGGGTTAGGGTTAGGTCACCATGAACTCATAGAGCAAAATGGACACCGCCAAGAAGCTCGGAGTATTTGGGTATGGTTTGGAGGGCACTTACTTTTCTAGGCTGCCCTATCTATGTTTCCTGGTAAACTAATGGGAAAATCACATAGGAGGAAATTTCACTTAGGGTTAGGGTTAGGTCATCCATGAAACCCATAGCAAAATGGCACCACCAACTCGTAGTGCTTGGGTATGGTTGGAGGGCTTTTATTACTTTCTAGGCTGCCTTCTAATGGTTTCCTGTAAAATACATGGTGTAAAATCCCATAGGAGTAGAATTCCACTTAGGGTTTAGGTAGGTCACATGAACTCATAGAGCAAATTGGGACACCCCCAAGAAATGCTCGGAGTATTTGGTAGGGTTTGTAGGGCACTTACTTTTCCTAGGGCTGCCCTATCTATTTTTCCTGGTAAAATACTGGGAAAATCCATAGAGTAAAATTCCATTAGGGTTAGGGTTAGGTCAACCATGAACTCATAGAGCAAAATGGACACCGCCTACAAACCCGAGTATTTGGGTATGGGGGGGGGTTTTGGACGGCACTTACTTTTCTAGGCTGCCCTATCTATTTTTCCTGGTAAAATACATGGGAAAATCCCATAGGAGTAAAATTCCACTTAGGGTTAGGGTTAGGTCACCATGAACTCATAGAGCAAAATGGACACCGCCTACAAACCCGGAGTATTTGGGTATGGTTTGGAAGGCACTTACTTTTCTAGGCTGCACTATCTATGTTTCCTGGTAAAATACATGGGAAAATCACATAGGAGGAAAATTCCACTTAGGATTAGGGTTAGGTTACCATGAACTCATAGAGAAAAATGGACACCACCAACAAGCTCGGAGTATTTGGGTATGGTTTGGAGGGCACTTACTTTTCTAGGCTGCCCTAACAAAGTTTCCTGGTAAAATACATGGGAAAATCACATAGGAGGAAAATTTCACTTAGGGTTAGGGTTAGGTCACCGTAAACTCACAGAGCAAAATTGACACCACCAAGCTCGTAGTGCTTGGGTATGGTTAGGAGGGCTCTAAATTTTCTAGGCTGTCCGATCTATGTTTCCTGGTAAAATACATGGGAAAATCCCATAAGAGTAAAATTCCACTTAGGGTTAGGGTTAGGTCACCATGAACTCATAGAGCAAAATGGACACCACCAAAAAACTCTGAGTTCTTGGGTATGGCTAGGAGGGCACTTACATTTCTAAGCTGCCCTATCTATTTTTCCTGGTAAAATACATGGGAAAATCCCATAGGAGTAAAATTCCACTTAGGGTTAGGGTTAGGTCACCATGAACTCATAGAGCAAAATGGACATCGTCAACAAACTCGGAGTGCTTGGGTATGGTTTGGAGGGCACTTTCTTTTCTAGGCTGCCCTATCTATGTTTCCTGGTAAAATACATGGGAAAATCACATAGGAGGAAAATTCCACTTAGGATTAGGGTTAGGTCACCATGAACTCATAGAGAAAAATGGACACCGTCAACAAGCTCGGAGTATTTGGGTATGGTTTGGAGGGCACTTACTTTCTAGGCTGCCCTATCTATGTTTCAATGTAAAATACATGGGAAAATCACATAGGAGGAAAATTTCACTTAGGGTTAGGGTTAGGTCACCATGAACTCATAGAGCAAAATTGACACCACCAAGCTCGTAGTGCTTGGGTATGGTTAGGAGGGCTTTTACTTTTCTCGGCTGCCCTATCTATGTTTCCTGATAAAATACATGGGAAAATCGCATAGGAGTAAAATTCCACTTAGGGTTAGGGTTAGGTCACCATGAACGCATAGAGAAAATGACACCGCCTACAAACTCGGAGTATTTGGGTACGGTTTGGAGGCACTTTTTCTAGCTGCCCTTATCTGATGTTTCCTGGGAAAATACATGGGAACCTCCCATATGGAGGAATTCACTTAGGGTTAGGGTTAGGTCACCATGAACTCCTAGGCAAAATGGACACGCCACAAATTCGGAGTAATTTGTGTATGTTTTGTAGGGGCATTTAACTTTTCCTGGCTCCGTAGATATGTTTTCCTGGTAAAATACATGGGAAATCCCATAGGAGAATTACACTTATGGGTTAGAGTGTTTAGTCAACCATGAACTCATAAGCAAATGGACATCGCCAACAAACTCTGAGTGCTTGCGTCTGGTTTGGAGGGCACTTACTTTTCTAGACTGCCCTTTCTATGTTTCCTGGTAAAATACATGGGAAAATCCCATAGGAGTAAAATTCCACATAGGGTTAGGGTTAGGTCACCATGAACTCATAGAGCAAAATGGAAACCACCAAAAAATCTGAGTTCTTGGGTATGGCTAGGAGGGCACTTACTTTTCTAAGCTGCCCTATCTATTTCTCCTGGTAGAATATATGGGAAAATCCCATAGGAGGAAAATTCCACTTAGGGTTAGGGTTAGGTCACCATGAACTCATAGAGCAAAATGGACACCACCAAAAAAATTGGAGTTCTTGGGTATGGTTAATAGGGCTCTTACTTTTGTAGGCCTCCCTAATTATTTTTCCAGGTAAAACAAATGGGAAAATCCCATGGCAGGAAAATCCCACCTAGGGTTAGGGTTAGGTCACCATGAACTCATAGAGCAAAATGGACACCGTCAACAAACTCGGCGTGCTTGGGTATGGTTATGTGGGCACTTACTTTTCTAGGCTGCCCTTTCTATATTTCCTGGTAAAATACATGGGAAAATCCCATAGGAGGAAAATTCCACTTAGGGTTAGTGTTAGGTCACCATGAACTCATAGAGCAAAATGGACACGGTCAACAAGCTCGGAGTATTTGGGTATGGTTTCGAGCGCACTTACTTTTCTAGCTGCCCTTTCTATGTTTCCTGGGAAAATAAATGGAAAATCCCATAGGAGGAAAATTCCACTTAGGGTTAGGGTTAGCTCACTATGAACTCTTAGAGCAAAATGGATACCGTCAACAAACTCGGCGTGTTTGGGTATGGTTATGTGGGTACTTACTTTTCTAGGCTGAACTTTCTATGTTTCCTGGTAAAATACATGGGAAAATCCCATAGGAGGAAAATTCCACTTAGGGTTAGGGTTAGGTCACCATGAACTCATAGAGCAAAATGGACACCACCAAAACAATCAGAGTTCTTGGGTATGGTTAATAGGGCACTTACTTTTGTAGGCTTCCCTAACTGTTTTTCCTGGTAAAATAAATGGGGAAATCCCATAGCAGGAAAATCACACCTAGGGTTAGGGTTAGGTCACCATGAACTCATAGAGCAAAATGGACACCGTCAACAAACTCGGCGTACTTGGGTATGGTATGTGGGCACTTACCTTTCTAGGCTGCCCTTTCTATGTTTCCTGGTAAAATACATGGGAAAATCCAATAGGAGGAAAATTACACTTAGGGTTAGTGTTAGGTCACCATGAACTCATAAAGCAAAATGGACACCACCAAAAAACTCTGACTGCTTGCGTATGGTTTGGAGGGAACTTAATTTTCTAGACTGCCCTTTCTATGTTTCTTGGTAAAATACATGGGAAAATCCCATGGGAGTAAAATTCCACTTAGGGTTAGGGTTAGGTCACCATGAACTCATAGAGCAAAATGGACACCGCCAACAAGGTCGAAGTATTTGGGTATGGTTTGTAGGGCACTTACTTTTCTAGGCTGCCCTATCTATTTTTCCTGGTAAAATACATGGGAAAATCCCATAGGACTAAAATTCCACTTACGGTTAGGGTTAGGGTTAGGTCACCATGAACTCATAGAGCAAAATGGACACGGCCAACAAGCTCAGAGTATTTGGGTATGGTTTGGAGGGCTTTTACTTTTCTAGGCTGCCCTATCTATGTTTCCTGGTAAAATACAAGGGAAAATCACATAGGAGGAAAATTCCACTTAGGGTTAGGGTTAGGTCACCATGAACTCATAGAGCAAAATGGACACCGCCAACAAGCTCGGAGTATTTGGGTATGGTTAGGAGGGCTCTAACTTTTCTAGGCTGTCCTATCTATGATTCCTGGTAAAATACATGGAAAAATCCCATAAGAGTAAAATTCCACTTAGGGTTAGGGTTAGGTCACCATGAACTCATAGAGCAAAATGGACACCGCCTACAAACTCGGAGTATTTGGGTATGGTTTGGAGGGCATTTACTTTTCTAGGCTGCCGTATATATGTTTCCTGGTAAAATACATGGGAAAATCCAATAGGAGAAAAATTACACTTAGGGTTAGTGTTAGGTCACCATGAACTCATAAAGCAAAATGGACACCACCAACAAACTCTGAGTGCTTGCGTATGGTTTGGAGGGCACTTACTTTTCTAGATTGCCCTTTCTATGTTTCCTGGGAAAATACATGGGAAAATCCCATAGGAGTAAAATTCCACTTAGGGTTAGGGTTAGGTCACTATGAACTCTTAGAGCAAAATGGATACCGTCAACAAACTCGGCGTCTTTGGGTATGGTTATGTGGGTACTTACTTTTCTAGGCTGAACTTTCTATGTTTCCTGGGAAAATACATGGGAAAATCCCATAAGAGTAAAATTCCACTTAGGGTTAGGGTTAGGTCACCATGAACTCATAGAGCAAAATGGAC
>NW_024098156.1:0-34430 GCF_016545835.1 Crotalus tigris | reverse complement strand
TCTGAGTGGGGTTCCTTCCTTGTGTATCTTGGGGAGACCATAGAGTTTGGGGCATCTGGATGATTTATCTCTGGGAATGATTCTTTGCTGGATCTCTTCGCTAATGGGGGAGGCTTTTATCTTGGTTCTGGTGGTTTTTTCCAGGTAGGTGGTGGGATCTGTATGTAGGGGTTTGTATGTGGAGTCTTGGAGTAGGTTGGTTAATTTGGTTTGGTAGTCAGATGTGTTCATAACCACCGTGGCGTTGCCCTTGTCTGCTGGTAGGATTATTATGCTGGTGTCTTCTTTCAGGTTACGTAGTGCTGTCTGTTCCTCTTTGGGTAAGTTGTTTCTGGGTGGCTTGCTGGTGCAGAGGATGTTGGTGATTTCGAGTCTGATTCTGTTAGCGTCATCGGGGTTGATTTTGGTCAGGCTGGTTTCAACTCCACATATAATGGTTTCAGTGGGGATGTGTTTGGGAGCGACTGCAAAGTTGAATCCTTGGAAAGGACATTGGTTTCGGCTTTGGTGAGGATCCTATCTGAGATGTTATGCACTGTTTGTTTCATGTGTGGCTGTGAGGGAGGAGGGGTTTGTTTCTGGCGTTCTTGTAGTCTTCGGAGTTTGTTGGTGTGTGTATCTGTCTTGAGTGTGGTCTGTGTTTCGGCTCTCCAGACGGCGAGTTGTTTGGATTTGTCACAAAGTGCGGGGTGGATCTTGTTGCTGAGTTTGAGGTGGAGTGTGAGGAAGATCGTTTGTTAATTTCGGTCTAGGAGGAAACTTTTGGTGAAGTTCATCTGTTAGGGCCAATCGTTCTTTCAAGGATCCGTTTGGTGGCGCAGAGTTGGAGTGGAATTTCAGTGGAACATGTGGGATTAGTTTGGTCTCGGCAGTTACGTAGGAATGCGAGGTCACATAAAATGGAAGCTCTTTGGACTTCAAGTTTTTCATAGGTCCTGGTCAGATGGTGGATTTCCTCCCCGTAGAGGTTCGATATTTGTTTTCTGAGGTTTTCGCGGGGATTTGTATATAGGTCTTTGGTTGTTCGGGTTTTCTCCCGCGTAAAATTGGAAGTGTCTTGGCAACGTTTCGACGAAGTCACATGCGTCATCTTCAGGCTGGTGTTTTTAGCTTCTTGCTTTGAGCAGCAATGTGTGGTTTTAGCTGTTTCTTCCTTTTAACTGCCAGTGAGGGTATGAACTGTTTGGATGGGAGCTTGGCTGTGTTCTGATTGGGTGGAGGTGTGTTCTGAATGGTTAGGGGCTTGGCTGTGCTCTGATTGGCTGGGGGAAGTGTTCTGTTTGGTTGTGCTCAGGTTAGTCTGAGTTGCAGAGGGGTTTAAGATTTTGGGGTTATGGAGTCGTTTGTCAATAAGGGCGGGTTTCCAAATGGCTGGTAGGCGGGAGGTATCATCTCGCTTGTTCATGCTGTGTGGGCGTTTTTCTATCTCGATGGCTTCTCTGATTATTCTGTTATTAAAATGTTCACTTTTGGCAATGGTTCTGGTATTTTAAAGTCAATTTCATGTCCTGTGGCTTTAAGGTGTTGGACCAGGGAAGATGTTGGTTCCTCTTTTTTGACTGAGTTCTTATGTTCTTCAATGCGTGCACTTATTCTTCTGTTGGTTTGTCCGATGTATGTGGTGGGACAAGTGGTGCATGGGATTTCGTATACTCCTTGATTTTCTAATTCAATTTTATCTTTGGGGTTTCTAAGGATGGTAGATATTTTTCTGTTTGTGCAGAATGCTGTTTTGATGTTGTGTTTATGGAGGATCTTACTAATTCTGTCTGTGGTGCCTTTTATGTATGGGAGGAGGGCTTTGCCGTTTTCTTGTTCTTTGTCTTGGATTTTAGTGGGGGTTTCTTTTTGGATTAGGTTTGTAATCTTATTTCTATGGAATCCATTGGATGTTAGTACATTGGTGAGAGTGTGTAGTTCGGGTTTTAGGTGTTGTTTGTCAGCTAAGCGTTTTGTTCTGGAGATGAGTGTCTTGGCTACAGAGTTGATCTGTGCTGGGTGGTGGTGTGAGAGAGCGTGCAGATAGCGGTTTGTGTGTGTTTTCTTCTGGTAGATGGTGTGTCCTAGGGAGCCATTGGATTTCTTGTAGACTAAGACATCCAGGAAGGGAAGTTGGTTGTTAGCTTCTGTTTCCATGGTGAACTGTATTTTGGGGTGTAGGCTGTTGAGGTGTGTGAGGAAGTTGTCCAGTTTTTCTTTCCCATGTGGCCAGATTATGAAGGTGTCGTCTACGTATCTGAGCCAGAGTTTGGGTTTGTGATCCGATTTTTCTAGAGCTTGGGTTTCAAAGTGTTCCATGTAGAGGTTGGCAATGACAGGTGAGAGGGGTGATCCCATGGGTGCTCCTTCTGTTTGTTTGTATTTTTGTCCATTATAGATGAAGTATGTGTTGGATAGGCAATGGTTGGTCAGATCTAAGATGTGTTTGGGGGGGTTATATTTGTTTTGAATAGCTGTCAAGGCTTCTTTGATAGGCACTTGGGTGAAGAGGGATATGACATCGAAGCTCACTAGTAGGTCGCTGGCTGTAAGTTTTGTTTCTTTATGATCTCTATAAACTGGAATGAGTTTTTTACGTGTGAGGTGATGGATTCTGCATAGGGCTGTAGTTGTTTGGCGAGAAATTTGGCTAGGTTTTGTAGAGGTGAGCCTATGGAGCTGACTATAGGTCTGAGTGGGGTTCCTTCTTTGTATATCTTGGGGAGACCATAGAGTTTGGGGCATCTGGATGATTTTTCTCTGGGAATGATTCTTTGCTGCAGAATCCATCACCTCACATGTAAAAAACTCATTCCAGTTTATAGAGATCATAAAGAAACAAAACTTACAGCCCAGCGACCTACTAGTGAGCTTCGATGTCATATCCCTCTTCACCCAAGTGCCTATCAAAGAAGCCTTGACAGCTATTCAAAACAAATATAACCCCCCCAAACACATCTTAGATCTGACCAACCACTGCCTATCCAACACATACTTCATCTATAATGGACAAAAATACAAACAAACAGAAGGAGCACCCATGGGATCACCCCTCTCACCTGTCATTGCCAACCTCTACATGGAACACTTTGAAACCCAAGCTCTAGAAAAATCGGATCACAAACCCAAACTCTGGCTCAGATATGTAGACGACACCTTCATAATCTGGCCACATGGGAAAGAAAAACTGGACAACTTCCTCACACACCTCAACAGCCTACACCCCAAAATACAGTTCACCATGGAAACAGAAGCTAACAACCAACTTCCCTTCCTGGATGTCTTAGTCTACAAGAAATCCAATGGCTCCCTAGGACACACCATCTACCAGAAGAAAACACACACAAACCGCTATCTGCACGCTCTCTCACACCACCACCCAGCACAGATCAACTCTGTAGCCAAGACACTCATCTCCAGAACAAAACGCTTAGCTGACAAACAACACCTAAAATCCGAACTACACACTCTCACCAATATACTAACATCCAATGGATTCCATAGAAATAAGATTACAAACCTAATCCAAAAAGAAACCCCCACTAAAATCCAAGACAAAGAACAAGAAAACGGCAAAGCCTCCTCCCATACATAAAAGGCACCACAGACAGAATCAGTAAGATCCTCCATAAACACAACATCAAAACAGCATTCTGCACAAACAGAAAAATATCCACCATCCTTAGAAACCCCAAAGATAAAATTGAATTAGAAAATCAAGGAGTATACGAAATCCCATGCACCACTTGTCCCACCACATACATCGGACAAACCAACAGAAGAATAAGTGCACGCATTGAAGAACATAAGAACTCAGTCAAAAAAGAGGAACCAACATCTTCCCTGGTCCAACACCTTAAAGCCACAGGACATGAAATTGACTTTAAAAATACCAGAACCATTGCCAAAAGTGAACATTTTAATAACAGAATAATCAGAGAAGCCATCGAGATAGAAAAACGCCCACACAGCATGAACAAGCGAGATGATACCTCCCGCCTACCAGCCATTTGGAAACCTGCCCTTATTGACAAACGACTCCCTAACCCCAAAATCTTAAACCCCTCTGCAACTCAGACTAACCTGAGCACAACCAAACAGAACACTCCCCCAGCCAATCAGAGCACAGCCAAGCCCCTAACCATTCAGAACACACCTCCACCCAATCAGAACACAGCCAAGCTCCCACCCAATCAGTTCATACCCCCACTGGCAGTTAAAAGGAAGAAACAGCTAAGACCACACATTGCTGCTCAAAGCACGAAGCTGAAAAACACCAGCCTGAAGATGACGAATGAGACTTCGTCGAAACGTCGCCAAGACACTTCCAATTTTACGCCGGAGAAAACCCGAACAACCAAAGACCTATATACAAATACCCGCGAAAACCTCAGAAAACATATATATATATATATTATATATTATATATATATATATATACTATATATATATATATATATATATATATCCCTTTATGGATTACTGCCTTGTCGTGGCGAAGGGGCTTGCGTAACTCAATGAAGCTATAAGCTATGCCGTGCAGGGCCACCCAAGACGGACAGGTTATAGCAGAGAGTTCTGACAAAATGTGATCCACTGGAGAAGGAAATGGCAAACCACTCCAGTATCTTTGCCATGAAAACCCCATGGACAGTACTAAAAGGCAAAAAGATATGATGCCGGAAAATGAGCCCCTCAGGTCGGAAGGTGTCCAATATGCTACTGGGGAAGAGCAGAGGGCTAGTACTAGTAGAGCCAGAAAGAATGAAGCGACTGGGCCAAAGCCGAAAGGACGCTCAGCTATGGATATATCTGGTGGTGAAAGGAAAGTCCGATGCTGTAAAGATTTTTTCTCCATAGGAACCTGGAATGTAAGATCCATGAATCAAGGCAAGCTAGACGTAGTCAAAAAAGAGATGACAAGACTGAACATCGACATCTTAGGAATCAGCGAACTAAAATGGACAGGAATGGGTGAATTTAACTCAGATGACCATCAGGTATACTACTGTGGGCAAGAATCCCTCAGAAGAAATGGAGTAGCCTTCATAGTCAATAAAAGAATAGGAAAAGCAATACTGGGATACAATCCCCAAAATGATAGAATGATCTCAATTCGAATCCAAGGCAAACCATTCAATATCACAATAATCCAAATCTATGCCCCAACCACTAGTGCTGAAGAGGATGAAATTGACCGGTTCTATGAAGCCCTACGGCACCTTATAGAATTAACACCAAAAAATGATGTCCTTATCATCATGGGGGATTGGAATTCTAAGGTAGGAAGCCAAAAGATAACCGGAATAACAGGCAAGTTTAGCCTTGGAGTACAAAATGAAGCAGGGCACAGGCTGATAGAATTTTGTCAAGAGAATACGATGGTCATAACAAACACTCTTTTCCAACAACCCCAGAGACGTCTCTACACATGGACATCACCAGACGGTCAACATAGAAATCAGATTGACTATGTGCTCTGCAGCCAAAGATGGAGAAGCTCTATACAGTCAGTAAAAACAAGACCAGAAGCTGACTGTGGCTCAGATCATGAGCTTCTCGTTGCAAAATTTAGGCTTAAATTGAAAAAAGTAGGGAAAAGTACTAGGCCACTTAGGTATGAACTAAATCATATTCCTGATGAATATACAGTAGAGGTAACAAATAGATTTAAGGAATTAGATCTGATAGACAGAGTGCCTGAAGAACTATGGATGGAATTTCGCAACATTGTACAAGAGGTAGCAACTAAAACCATCCCAAAGAAAAAGAAATGCAAGAAAGCAAAATGGCTGTCTGAGGAAGCTTTGCAAATAGCTGAGGAAAGAAGGGAAGCGAAAGGCAAAGGAGAAAGAGAAAGATACACCCAATTGAATGCAGAATTCCAGAGAGTAGCTAGAAGAGATAAGAATGCCTTCTTAAATGAACAGTGCAAAGAAATAGAAGAAAACAACAGAATAGGGAGGACCAGAGATCTCTTCAAGAAAATTGGAGATATGAAGGGAACGTTTCATGCAAAGATGGGCATGATAAAGGACCAAAATGGCAGGGACCTAACAGAGGCAGAAGAGATTAAGAAGAGATGGCAAAACTACACAGAAGAACTATACAAGAATGAGCTTAACGTCCCAGATAACCACGATGAGTGGTCACTGACCTGAACCAGACATCCTAGAATGTGAAGTGAAATGGGCCTTAGAAAATCTGAGCAACAACAAAGCTAGTGGAGGTGACAGTATTCCAGCTGAGCTATTCAAAATCTTAAAAGACGATGCAGTAAAAGTGCTACACTCAATTTGCCAGCAAATTTGGAAAACTCAACAGTGGCCACAGGATTGGAAAAGGTCAGTTTACATTCCAATTCCAAAGAAAGGCAATGCCAAAGAATGTTCAAACTATCGCACCATTGCACTCATTTCACATGCTAGTAAAGTTATGCTTAAAATCCTACAAGCTAGACTCCAGCAGTATGTGGATCGAGAACTACCAGAAGTACAGGCAGGATTTCGAAGAGGCAGAGGAACTAGAGATCAAATTGCCAACATACGCTGGATCATGGAGAAAGCTAGGGAGTTCCAGAAAAACATCTACTTCTGCTTCATTGACTATGCTAAAGCCTTTGATTGTGTGGATCACAACAAATTATGGCAAGTTCTTAAAGAGATGGGAATACCAGACCATCTATTTGTCTCTTGAGAAACCTATATGCGGGTCAAGAAGCAACAGTGAGAACTGGACACGGAACCACTGATTGGTTCAAAATTGGAAAAGGAGTCCGGCAAGGCTGTATACTGTCGCCCTGCCTATTTAACTTATATGCAGAGCACATCATGAGAAAGGCAGGGCTAGATGAATCAAAAGTTGGAATTAAGATTGCCGGGAGAAATATCAACAACCTAAGATATGCAGATGATACCACTCTAATGGCAGAAAGTGAAGAGGAACTAAAGAGCCTCTTGATGCGGGTGAAGAAGGAGAGTGCAAAAGTTGGCTTGAAACTCAACATTAAGAAAACCAAAATCATGGCATCCGGCCCTCTCAATTCCTGGCAAATAGATGGGGAAGAAATGGAGGTAGTGACAGATTTTATTTTTCTGGGCTCCAAGATCACCTCAGATGGGGACTGCAGCCAAGAAATTAAAAGACGCTTGCTCCTGGGGAGGAAAGCTATGGCAAATCTAGACAGCATACTAAAAAGCAGAGACATCACCCTGCCAACAAAAGTGCGTATAGTCCAGGCCATGGTTTTCCCAGTTGCAATGTATGGCTGTGAAAGTTGGACCATAAGAAAGGCTGAGCGCCAAAGAATTGAGGCCTTTGAACTATGGTGCTGGAGAAGACTCCTGCGAGTCCCTTGGACTGCAAGGCGTTCAAACCGGTCAGTCCTAGAAGAGATCAACCCCGACTGCTCTTTAGAAGGCCAGATCCTGAAGTTGAAACTCAAATACTTTGGCCACCTAATGAGAAGGAAGGACTCACTGGAGAAGGGCCTAATGCTGGGAAAGATTGAGGGCAATAGAAGAAGGGGACGACAGAGAATGAGATGGCTGGATGGAGTCACTGAAGCAGTAGGTGTGAACTTAAATGGACTCCAGAAGATGGTAGAGGACAGGAAGACCTGGAGGAACATTGTCCATAGGATCGCGATGGGTCGGACACGACTTCGCAATTAACAACAACAAATATATATATAGAAAAATAAAAAAATAAAATAAAATAAAAAATGTGTAAAAGAAACAATTCAAGGAAGTTCGACAGTTTGTTTGACAGTTTGTTTGAAGGTTCTCTTCCATACCCTTCTCTTAAAATTTTAATGTTGACAAAGTGAACAAATAATATAATATATTGAATCATTTTATCTTTCAAATGTCATATAATAATTTTTTGGCTAACAATTCTTTCCCCTCCCCCTCCTCCCATTTCTCATTGCACAAAGAATTCATTATTTGTGAATCTGAATACATTCCAAATGCTAGGAATATAGCCAAAGAAAACATATGACAAGCAGTAGTCTTTCTAATATTGAAAATGAGTGACTGCCAATAGGATGGCAATATTGTTGAAATGTAGACAATTCAGAGGATTGTTTGTAAGAATAGGATATGCAATCTCACTATTCTTAAGATCAGCTAAATAGTATTAATTTCATCTATTTCATCTTCTAGTCAAAATAAATTATTGGATTAGGAATCCAGTGAATTCTTCCAAGACTTCTAACAAATGTTGAATTTTGAGACAGCAAAGACAGTAGGGGAAGTAATTCAAAATAATAAATCTTTGAAAAATATACCAATGAGAAGTCATGAGAATTAAGTTCTATAAATTACAAAAATAAATCATTTCAGCGAAGTTAAGATAGACCAAGACTATATTATTAGAGATCCAATTTATTATCCTTCCAGACTTTTCTAGGTATTTTTAAAACATGATAATCTCATAATAGAAATTGTTCTTGGGTACAGTGATCAAAACTACCTAAGACCTACTATTTTCTGTATAGTATTTTCTATATACTGAAGTATTGAGTTCAGAATTTAAAACTGATCCCTTGCCAAAATTTCAGTGGGGTGAAACAATAACTCTTAAATTAATTAAAATAGAGCTGAATTTAGGAATTCCTTATTTCAAATTATAAATTAATTCATTCAGAAAATTAAAAATGTGTAAAATTAAATGAGCCAAGGTGGCGCAGCAGTTAGAGTGCAGTACTGCAGGCCACTTTAGCTGACTGTGTTCAGCAGGTCAGTGGTTCAAATCTCACCGGCTCAAGGTTGACTCAGCCTTCCATCCTTCCGAGGTAGGTAAAATGAGGACCCAGATTGTCGGGGGCAATGTAAATATATACATACATTGCTTACTGGTGTACACCGCTTAGAGAGTGCTTGCACTTAAAAGCGGTATATAAGTCTCATAAATAAATAAAATAAATAAATAAATAAAACCACATTTCCCAAGAGGAATTATTATTTTTGAAATAAAACTAAAAAAGAACATTCTATACAAGGGAATTGTTTAGTAAACAATGCATTTACTTAAAATAATGTGAAAGAATAAAAATAGGAAGGCTTTATAGTGTCCCTAATTTAGAGAGTTGGACTTGGAAGGTAAATGTTATTGGAAAAAATATTAAAAAAATCAGCAGAACTGAACTTCTTTTGTCTCTTCTTCAACCAATATTATCTTCCAGACTAATTAGGCAGTTTTTATTTAAAACTTTTACATAAAGTCAAAATGAACCTAAAATCAGCTTCATCCAAGAACATGCAGTTACTTGATGACCCATTTAACAACCTCTAACAACCTGACACAGAATGAAGTGGCTGGACGGAGTCACTGAAGCAGTAGGCGTGAGCTTAAATGACTCCAGAAGATGGTAGAGGACAGAAAGGCCTGGAAGAACGTTGTCCATGGGGTCGCGATGGGTCGGACACGACTTCGCAACTAACAACAACAACAACAACCTGACTAATTCCAGGTTCAATTGCAGTCATAAGTCAAGTACTACCTGTATTAGGGTGTTAAAATAACCAGGAGGAACTCAACCCTAGTGTATAGACATGTTTATCACTTTCTAAATAAGTGGGCCAAGAGGGAATAAAATAAAACTGAGGTCTTGATGATAAAAGACTTGGTGAGTGTCAATTTAAAGAACCTTTTCTCATAACCCCTCCATCACAATTACTGAAACCTTGTTTCCACCGGCGGTAGAACTGCTTGTGACTAACTCTTGTAGTCAAATTAACTGAAAACTACAAAAAAAATACATAATTCCCAAGTCATACTTTTCAATATAAGCATGCCTTGGCAACTTCATGAGTGAGATAGAATACTATGGTCAAGCAGTCTCTTTATGGTTCCTTCAACATTTTTCAAGAGGTATAAAATCTATTAGGCTTTGTTCTCTATTAATATGGAGAGAAGTTGATTAAAGCAATGATTTGAAATGGAGGCAACAATGACCAGATAGAGATTGGCAGTGGAAAAAGCAGATTTCATTATTTGACTAAACAGTGAGGAAAAAATTCTTATAAATCTATTCTATAGCATTCTTATTCATCCCTTTTTTAGTTTTTAGTCTTGCAGAAACATTTATGTAATGTAAAATACAAATAATTTTGCTACGAGATTTTGGGGGATACATATAGTTCCTGCTCTATATAATTGATTCAATGTTTCTGCGAAAGTTGGAAAGTATTTTAAAATGTCAGTTCTAATATATTGATAGCATTGTAATCATGAAACAAATTTCACTCACTGTTCACTAATTCTGCCATACAAATTTCCCTTATCTTATGTTGCTTCCCCTCTTCCCATGCTACAAATGGTTGGGTTTTCAGTTTGATAGGATTTGCTCCAAATACTGTTTTCAGAGCTGCAAAAAATGTTGTTGTTAAAATAGACCAGCTATATCTAGCCATTCCCTTGTGCAGTTTTTCCCATGAATTTTTGTTTATTTAAGTTTCAGCCTGATGTTGTAGTTAATGAACTATGCTGAGAGAAATTCTTTTGATTTCATTACATTTTTGTTGTCATTTATCCCCAGTATAATGTTAGTTCCCATAACCTTTAAGTGCCAGAATTAGTCAAACACCAGAACAGAAGAATTCCCACTGCACTAGTGCACTGCAAGTTGGGGAAACGTGCTAGGCATAAAGCAAACAACAGAGTACTTTCAACATCCAATGTATGTTTCCTATTACTGGAAAGAAAGCTGGGGGTAGCGAATGACAGCTGGCAAACTTGCCAAAGTACTCTGCAAGATTTATGTATCAGTTTAAAGTAGAATAAACATACCAGATCAGCATTCCCCAGTCTACTGTGTTGGGACTACAATTCCCAGGATCCTAATTGGTTTGGTGAAGGCGATGCTAGACAGATAAGGGAGTGTTTGTGTCTGTCTGCATCTCTCTCTCTCTGTCTCTCTCTGTCTCTCTCTCTCTCTCTCTCTCTCTGTGTGTGTGTGTGTGTGTGTGTCTCTTTCTCTGTGTCTGTGTCTGTGTGTATCCAAAGGGGAAAGGAGAAATGTGGGGAACATTTGAAAAAGGGAAACAGTTATCATAGTTTTTAATGATTCTGCTGGCAACCAAGTGAATCATCATTTTTTTTTAAAAAAATGATGGAATTTCTCTTCATTAGATATTGTATGTTATTATTTTTTAATCATTAACATTTAATCATTAACGTTAGTAAGAGTTATAATTTTGTGTCACTTTTCGATATTTATAGCAGTTGTTACTCCATATAGTGACAGTCCTGCTAAAATTCATTTTTTTTAATTTTCTCTGTTTAACTATGCCTTACTCAAAACATTTTGTTGCCACAGGCTGAAAAACTATTCCTCCAGGGATAATCAAGTTATGTTGTCAACGTAATGTAGAAAATGCTGGTGAAAATTCAGTAATAATTAAGAAATTAAACTTATCATATCATGGCATCTAAAATCAGCACTTATCGGATTTCTATCTAATATTAGGGCAAAAACTATCTCTGCCCTTAAATATCTGACCGTAGAGGTAATGTTTCAGTTGTATATGTAACAGATTTCTTTTTAAAGTATAGCTATGTCTATGTCAGCTTTAGTATTCTTTTATTTATGACAATTTATTTGATGCCTGTCAGACTCTTTCCAACTATGGTCTCTTTATGACCTATGGAATTCAACTCTCAAAATTCCTGAGCCATCCATGCTAGCTCAGGAATTTTGGAAATTGAAATCCACAGGTCATAATGGGACCATAGTTGCCCACTCCTATCTGGTATTGATGCTTGTCTATTAAAAATTTATCTTTCCAAAACTACTTGGCAAACAGCCAGATGATAAAAGCAATATTCATTTCTCCGTAGCAGAATCTAATTAAGGCTTTAAGCTGGTTGGCTCTGGAGAATTCACAAAACTGAAATCTCATTTCTGACTTAAAATCTTTTTTATTATCCCAGCTCTGCATTCTTCTTTTATTTTTCATCCTGTACTCAGCTTAATGGAAATATAGTATCTCATTCTAAGATCACAACCCATAGTCTCCACTATATTCCATTACACAGTAGTAGTATTACTGCCCAATAAATATAATAGGGAATAACTAGTAGTTAACGTTTTATGCTCTTTTTCTTAACAGCGGACTCTTGAATTCTTCCATCTGAGCAATGGAGAAACTATCAAATTCATGTAATTATTTAGTTTTTAATTATAAAGTTTAGACTTACACAAAATTGCATTTTTATCTTTAGACATAGTAGAAATCCTCTGTGAGGTATTAATTTTTTGTAATCCTGTATTGACCCTAAATGTATAAGAAACATATACTGGTACACAAGGGTGTCCCCCTCTATGGAATAAGCTCAGTCTTAATTGTTATCTGATACAGAGGACTAGAAACACAGGAACAGCATCTCCTCTTTACAAATCGGAAATGTAATTTGGAATAGAATTTGTACTGTTTATATGTGAGCCTACTGCACAGTTCATATATATTATGTGATAAAGGAGTGACACCTGTCTGTATGCTGGGAAGGAAGGGAGGGGGGAGGGAGGGAGAAAGGAAGGAGGGAAGGAAGGAAGGAAGGAAGGAAGGAAGGAAGGAAGGAAGGAAGGAAGGAAGGAAGGAAGGAAGGAAGGAAAACTTACAGATCAGCTCTTCTTCTTTTTTCAGAATGTCCATAATAATTCTTACATATATTCCAATGTTATATGTGTGGATTCTTCTTGTGAGGATTTCCTTATTTTGCAATGATTTAGATTAAGTATAGATATTTGCAGTATTTTGATTAAAATATTTATTTACTTCATATATTGCAATTATACAGAATGACCCAGAAAATAATGATTGTTTGTATCAATACTTCAGAGAAACATAACTAATACTTTTCTTGGGGGGAAAAAAACATCTTTTCACTGTGCCCCTTGGCAATTTAAAAAAATGACATCAGAAGATGTACAGGTAGTCCTTCACTTACAACAGTTCATTTAGTGACCGTTCAAAGTTATAAAGGCAATGAAAAAAGTGATTTCTGACCGTTTTTTACAGTAACCATTGCAGCATCCCCGTGGTCACATGATCAAAACTTAGATGCTTGGCAACTTATTCGTACTTATGATGGTTGCATTGTCCTGGGGTCACATGATCACCTTTTGCAATCATCTGACAAGCAAACTCAATGGGGAAACCCAATTCACTTAACAACCCAAATTACTAACTTAACAACTTCAGTGATTCACTTAACAGCTGTGGCAAGAATGGTCGTAAAATGGGGCAAAATTCACTTAATACCCATCTCACTTAGCAACAGGAACTATTGAGTTCAATTGTGGTCATAAGTTGAGGACTACCTGTATAGTTTTAGGTACATGTAATTGTATTTACCTTATTAGATACAAGTTGCCAACATGTCTACGGTCAACAAAATTGAGATGGCAGGATTGTATCATCATGTCCAAGGGAATGCGACTAAATATTTTCTTCTTGCTCTGTCCTATATTAATTCAGTATTAGTGAATTTATTGTAATTCAATTATTCAGTTGCTGTAATGCCTCGCAATAAATAATATAGAAAACTGCCTTTCAACAAGAAAGTTGAAGTTATGCTGTAATTTGAGGCCAAATTTTCAGGATAGTTCTAATTGTTCAAAAGAGGATGTTTCAAAATAGACAGGCGATGACAAAAATATCTAATGGCAGATCTGATATCAAGTCAGATCAGAGGTTATCTAGCTCAGCATATCCTACCCTACTTTTCCTTACTTGATGTTCAGGAGCTACAATTCCTGAATAATACTACATGTGATTAAAAGTAAAAATAAAGAAAAGGTTAGATTGATTAGATTCTATAAATATACTCAATCCAACCCCTCAACCCAAAAATTCTGGATTGAAATTGATGACATCATTAAATGAAATAAACAGAATCCTAAGAGCAAAATAAAGCAAGATATTTATCTGCTGATACAACAAAAAAGGCAGCAAGACGAGAGACAGAGAGAAAATTTTATTTAACCAAATACAGGGAGACATCAAGAGAAAATATCGGGCAAAGATAGGCTAAAGAGAAAGTTATACTGAAAAAAGAAGATAGAAAAAAGAGAGGGAACGAATGCTCAAATTTTTGATTCATAACAGGGTTTGATCACTGAACAAAACATTTTGTAAAGTGAAATTAAACAAGCCCTAGAAAAATCTGCTAATGACAAAGTTGCAGGAGTTGATGAATATCTTGTTTAAAGCTTTGCAAAATGATGTGGTTAAGCCAAAGGACAACAATGACATAGGGACTGGAAAAGACCAATTTATATGCTTTACGTATTCATTTATATGCTCAAGAATTTGCAGTCCAGCCTTCAACAATATACATGTAGTCCCTGGATAATGAATGCAATTGAGACTAAAATTGCCATTGTTAAGCAATGCAGTCATAAATTATGACATCTCATGATCCCACTGCTTAAGGATGGCAATTCTAGCCCTCCTGGTTGCTGTTATTAAGCAAATCATCATGGGTCACTGAGCAAGAACGTCTGATGGTTGTTGTTTTCAGCCTCCTGCCAACTTCCCGCTGACTTTGTGTCAGAAGTTGGCAAGTTTGTATTTGCACGCCAAGCATAAAGTGGATGGATTGCAATCATGTGACCACAAGGATGCTGCAACGGACAGAACTCTGAGGACCAGTCATAAGTACAATTTGTTCAGCATTATTGTAAGTTGGAATGAGTGGTTGTTAAGTGAGGACTACCTATGTAGAACAGAATTGCTTGATGTAAAGGCTGGAGGCAGAGGCTCTCAAAAGTCATGTCATCAGCTGATGGATAATGTAAAAGATAAAGACATTCCATTATACTAAGGCATTGACTATGTAGGCTACAACCAATTGTGGATAGCTGTTATAAACACCAATTCTTACTGAAGAATTGTATGTTGGCTAAGAAACCATAGAATAGAATATGAAGCAACTAAATTGTATAAAATTGGAAGAGAAGACCATCAAGTTTATATACTCTCACTTTATTTATTTAGCATACACATAATGTATCATGAGAAATGCTGTAGTAGAAAGAAAAGCAATTAAAATTGCTGAGAGGAAATCAGTAACCTCAGATCTGCTGACAATACCATGCTAATTGCTGGAAGTGAGGAAAATTTAAGAAATATCTTGTTGAAGTGAAAGAAAACAGTGTAAAAATCAATCTATCTACAATAGTAAAAAAAAAAATCCCTAAATTTTGGTTAACAGGCAATGCCAATCCAGTGCAGAGTAGTAATAGTAGTAATAAACTTTATCTTCCTTGGCTCAGAATTCATAAGGATTGTGACTATAGCTGTAAAATAGAAAACCACCTATTCTTGAGAAAAAAGTATAACAAAACTATACAATACTAAAGTATGGAGATCATGGACTCACACTAAAAGTATGCATTTTCACAAAGATGATTTTTACAGTTGTACAATAGCTGTGAAAGTAGGATCATTAGAACTCTTCCAATAGAGTTCTGCTTATTGGAAAGACTAATAATGAAGTTTCATCTTAAATATTTTGAAGATATAATGCAAATAAACAGTCACTGTTGAACACCCTTATTCATGGAAAAAAATGAAAGCAGTTTAAAAAGCCTGATTGAAAACAAACCAGGTAGATACTATCATTGATGACAAAAGCATCAGTTTTCAAAAATTCAAAAAAACAATTGACAGACAATTCTGGTGACATGATATCCATCATGTCATTAAGACTTGGAACAAGTACAATAGGTCTAATTATATCACAGCTACTGCAGGAGCATTTTGACTCAAAATTTCTGAGAATCAATATGTTTTCCAGACATTTGACTAATATATCTTTTAAGCAGTTGAAGTCTGTAAGCCTTAGAGTGTTTAAATAACCTAATTTCAAATCAAGTATTTGGCAACTATACTAACCCTTTTCTGGCATAGCTTCCACAAATATACCACAACTATTCTTATACTTTGTTATGTTCTCAAAAGCCATTTCTGGTGAAATATAGTGTGGCTCTCCAGAAATAGGAAATGGAGTGCTTCTAGTGTTTATTCGTTTGGAAATAAGTCACATTAAAAAGGGGGATTTATTTTCAGATTAACATAGTATGCCATATAATCCTATGTATTACACTTAATTGTCAGATCTATAAAAAATTGTAGAATAGAAAATAAAGTTTCAAATTTGTGCACTCTTACTTGTGTACATGCATAAACACACACAATTTTTATTAGTTCTGTGTTGGAAAGGACCATGTTTTCCTGCAACTACAGATTCATTCATTTTTGGTATATATTATACATCATACAAGACTCTCATCACTTGGCCTTGTCTCTTTTACACTTGGACATTATGTTCTGTACCAGGGCATTCATGCTAGTTCAACTTTTGCAATAAAAATTCTTTTGTTATAATCTTGTGGTTGCTCAGCTTATGTTGTGCAATGACTTGTAAAAAACTATTCTGAAAACAATACAGCAATAACAAAAACCTTATTTTTACTTAGTGCTCCATAAATTCAACATATGTTTATATATTACCCCAAAGATGTTTTTTAAAAACTTCAGTCAAATAAAATCATTGTAAAAATATTTGTACATCAAGAAGGCTGATATATATGTACCTGTGAAGAATGTGGTTGAATCTATTTTATATTCATACATAGAACACTAATGTTTTTAATGGAAGGAGAGAACCAGACCAAGCACAAAATGCTATAGTTTGGGCTAAGTGCAGCGCCATGCTGTTTCAGGACAAATGGCCCATATGTGTTCTAATTTACAGTTCTCCCTTTAAAAGATGTTCCTGGTAATGTTTTTGAAAAACCTTTATAGATATCACTTCATACAAACCTTGACATGATACTTTCAATGCACATTAAAACCAGCTATGCAGTGGAGTGATTGCCTTCTGCTTTAGCAAAACATTTACCATTGTCCATACAGCCCTATGCATGTACTTTCAGATGTCAGTTCCAACTAATTGACTCCTTAATATGTATGCATGCATGTATGTATACATGTATATATGTATGCATGTGTTTATATGTATATGTATACAGTGCTTTTTTTCTAAAAACAAAAAAAAAGTGCCGGAACTCACACACGTGATATAACCCGCCTTGCCTACCCTATAAGGCTCCATCCAAAAACGGTGCCGGAACTCTGTTCTGGGCGTTCTATGAGAAAAAAAGCCCTGAATGCATATATAACAGGACTGTGCAAAACATTCAATGAGGCCCCTCATCAAAATTCTGCACTGCAGCTGCTCAAAATTGTTTGCTGCTTCTTTGAAGCTATTCTCTCAAAATACTCAACAGCAAACTCTAAAATATCAGGAAGGCTTTTGAACTATTACTGCTGCTTTAGGGTGGGGGGAGGCTGGTTGAATTAATTTAAAAAGTCCTAAAAGAAGATTTAAAATATCAGTTTATATTATCTGTAACAATCCTTTTCTTATCTCTAGAACACTGTTTTAGACATCATAGATAGATATATGAATACTACTAAAGAGAATGAATCAGTAATATCTGCTTATCTCTGTTAAATATAAAACCTGTTTAATCATATGATTGGAGGTTTGCAGAATATGATTTATTCATACTTGTGCTCCTCTATTTTCATTGCAAGCTTCCTTCAACCGAGTTTAGAATAGACTTATCTAAAATGAACTGATTTGAGCAGAGGGCTATATAATTATTTTTAATGCAAGCTTAAAATAGTTTAATAGTTCAGATCTAATGCATGCCCAGTTATGTTTACAGAACTTGCCACAAAAAAGACTTCTCTTTCAGCCTTTTGCTAACATATCCAGAGCTAAAAAAAACCCAGTGAAATCTAAAAACCACCCATTACAAATCCCCCTATGCTGCTCCATTTCATTGTACTCTTATTTAAATATCAATAATTAGAACCTGGACAAAAGGATTTTTCTCTAATCCAGGGTACCTACAATATCCAGCAACCAGGATGATGTAATTTATAATAACATCATTTTGGCAGCTATTTTTGTCCTTATTGTTTCTCTGTTCTTAGACATCAATAGGATGTAACCCAATTTAATTCATTATTAACTAAAACTGAATTTCAGAAAAGGTTTGAGTCTTATCCGTAAATTAAGCTTACTTGATTAAATTCCTTGAGTCTGAAGGAATATGAGGAGATAGATGTTAGGTATCACATATTCATTCATTCATTCACTGATGAAAAGTACATGATATAATAGTTATAGTGAACATGGATGCAGTACCGAAAATAATCATTACTGCATCAGCAAATGTAAATTGAGGAACAGCTGTAATGTGATTTTTTGAAACACAGAAATAAGCAAGCTTTTAAGAAAGAAAGAACAATTTAATTGTTAGTGAAGGTTATTCATATACAGATCTTCAAATAAGAATATTATATTTGATATAAATGAAGAGAAAAGAATGGGAAAGTTGTTAAGATAAAATAAGTTTCAAAATGTTCAATAACCATCATTAGTAGTAACAAAATTGAAAGTTTAGTATAGTACTCTAGAGAATTTATAAAAACTAGAGAGTAGGCTCCACAGGGTATCAGATACAGAATAGAGGTAGTCCTTAATGACTGTTTATTTTGTGTTTGAAGTTATGACACTGAACGAATGATATTTGCGCCTGGTCTTCAAAGTTATGACCACTGGATACCTCTATGACAGAGGTCCCCAAGCCCCAGTCCCTGAACCGGTACCAGGCCACGGTATGCCAGCAACTGGGCTGCACAAACAAGCAAAGCCCCATCTGTGTGATGCAGGCAGCACACAAAACCATGCCCCCTCCGGTCCGTGGAAAAACCTCTCCACGTAACTGGTTCCTGGTGCCCAAAAGATTGGGGACCTCTGCTCTATGGTCAAAATTCAGGTTCTTGGCAGCTTGTCTGTATTTACAACCATAAGGTGTGCTTCAACAACCCCCACCTGCCTATCTCCCCCTCATGTCTGCCCTTTTGGCCCTGTGGATTCATGAGACCTCATAAAGAAGGCCTTGGTGGTCAGTAGCTGCCTTGTGAAGTGCTAGGCCTGGCCAGGCATGCCTTGTCAGTAGTAGGGGACAAGAGGACAGTGAAGGTCAGCTAGGGTAACAGAGGTCTCGGAGTACAGGGAGGCTCTGGCTTCAGTCTGTGCTCCTGGGCTAGCTGGGGCTTCATATTGGGCCATGGCAGAGGCTTGGGCGCTCTACCGCTCACAGCAACAGCCACCCCAGTCTAGGTCCTCCTTGTGATTTCTTTCTGGCTTCCAACAAGCAAAATCAATCGGGAAGCCAGAAGAAAGTCTTCAGCCCTTACTTAGTAACCCACGATTCTCACTTAATGATAGCAATGGAGACTGCCAGGATTGCTGTTACTAAACAATGTGCCATCACTCAGTGACAAAAATTCTGGTCCCAATTACCATTGTAATCTGAGGATCATCTATATATATACAGTACATGATTAGCAATGAATACAAGTCACTTTTTAATGTACAGTATAATGTATATCCTCACAGAGACTGGGTTCTGAGGAATATGTATTTCTGGTCAATTAATTGCAACTAACTGATCAGATTGAATGCTTGACTGGCAATCATGTTCTTTTAATATAATAAAAAGGATTGACTAGAAAAGTAATTTTTCATATCTCCTGTATTAGACAAAATTATTTGAAAATTCAGGCAGTTATGATAGGGCATTCCAAAGTTGATTGTCTGCATTGAGGTCTCTATTGGAGAAATAATTGCAGATCACCTAAGAATAGATCATATGACATTTGGGCATCTTTGAATGATTTCAAGCTAAGCAGTGTCAGACCCAGGTAGTACTTGAATGGGAGAGCATCAGGAAATGCCTGTCTCTAGACTATATTGAAAAGTTTTTTTAAAAAAAGCCTGGGAGAAGACAGTGACAAATTACTTCCATATTGTTGCCAATAAAATTCATAGGCTTATCCATGAACTTACCAGAATCAAACTGGACTCGAAAGAGATCTTAGTATGGACATAAATTATTTTCTTCTAGGCTTATATTGAAAAAAATGGCCTTTAAAGTTACAATCCATTTTGTATAGAAATTAAGTTCTTACTGACACTTGCTGACAACAGACCATAAAACAAAGAGTAGTTCCAGAAGGCAATCATTTGTACAAAGGAGACAACAGATTTGTCAATAAACGCATCCAGAAAGGAAAGCTAAAGTGTTAACTAAGCTTTACTGGAATCCTGAATGCAAAGCTTTATTGGAGTCCTATGAATGCAAAATTCTTAGTGGCAGATGAAAAGTTATTTGCAATATTAAAAAGTATTTTAATAAGCTGTTAAGATCCACTGAAGACTGAAAAAATACATCCATTATTCACAATTGTCTCCACTATATCATACGGTGAAGTTATTATGCAAATGATTAAATACAGCTAAGGTTTTCTACATTGCACGCAAAGTACATTGTACAAATTCTGCTAAATCAAAGTTTCATCATGGTACATATAAGAATATTTTATGTCTAATTTCTTTGTACAGGAAAATTTCCAAACTTTTTGAATCTGAGGTCTTGGGCATAAAATGAAGGCCATGATGGGCATGGGCAGTTATAGAATACCAGTTCATCAGATTTACAAGATTATTTTTTGCCCTCCTTCTGACATGCCAAGATGTTTCCTACCATTTCATCTTAACTCTCTATTTTTTTCTGGACAGATCAAAAAAGTATTTGTACCAGTATGATATAGAGGACTATTGGAAAAACAGTTTATATTGGGACTGAGACTTTTATTTGCAATATTTTAAATGAAATAATATAGAATACATTTTATGGGGCAGAGAAGCTCATAGATAGGAAGTGTGATGTTATCATGATGTTATCCTATACATCATCATTTGTGAGTGCCACATGATCTAATCTATTTTTTGTTATTCTAAAGTTTTTGAATGTCTGTTTTGCAACAGATTGCACTTATAACATCCTTTGGGAAAAGGTTGGGATTAAAAGACATCAAAACAAATTGGCAGTATCCAAATCAATACATTGTTACGCTAATTTGCTAAGACAGTTTTTGACTTTTTCCTGTATATCACAAGTCTGTGAAGAAAAAAGGAAAATGCAATAGTTTTCCCATATCTATATATCACTTTAGTCTTTATGTTTTCTAGTATTAATTAAATATAAATTGATATGGGGGAAGATCCAATCCATGGGCTCTGCTTTGTGGAGCGTAGCAGGCTTCCAAATTCTATCCACTCTTGTTCAAATCTACATTAAGCATGTAGGTGAGGTCATCTGACAGTTTAGGTTGAAATATCATGAGTAGCTTTATATATACAGCCCAGACTATCTACATAATGTGATTGAAATCTTGTCTTGGTGTCTGGAGATTGTGGGGGTTTTGACTGTAGAACAACTATCATCAGCTAAAACCTAGCAAGATCTGATGGGTTTGGGTTTTAGGACCCTATTGTTCTAGGGGCCTTCCATGTGTAGTTATTGATGGGGTTACAAATTGGGGGTTCTCCTGGCTTCCCAGTTCCTGCTAGATCAGGTAGAAGCTTTCTAGGAGGACCTTTACAATTACATGTTGTGCATCAATTGCTCCATTCCCAGACCATTATGACTTGCTCATGGACACTCATGCCTTACGTCACCTCTCATTTGGCCTACTGCAATATGCTCTATGTGGGGCTGCCATTGAAGAGTATTTGGAATATTCAGCTAGTGCAAAATGAAGCAGCACAGGCAATTATGGGTGCTTGTCTTTTAGAGCCTGTGATGCCTCTGCTCTGTATTATTTGTCAGTATGCTTTCAGGTTATGGCAGGAGTGTCTCTCCCTGGTTGTATCTACCTGTCCAGTTGGATCAGGAAGAAGCTGCATGCTCCAGGTATCATCTACTAGTGTCATCTGGCAAGACCTAAGCTTTCTTGTCATGGCATCCTCCCTTTGGAACATCATTCTAGAGGCTAGACATCAGACTTGCCCTGATCCTGCTTACCTTTTGTAATGCATTGAAAGCATGATTTTATTACTGAGACTGGGGTCCCAGATGTAACTGTATTTGTATCATGTGCTAATTGTTGTTGATGGTTGGTTTTTCTCAGTTTATCTTGTTTTTAAGTATTATGAGATGGGCATCCAGAATAAATAAATAAATAAATAAATAAATATTAGTCTAAAATGCAAGGGGCATAAGTCAGTAAAAATGTATTGTCTTTCGCAAGTGTTTTTGTTTTCTGATTCATTCATTAGATATTGTCATAATATCTGATTATCAATTGTCTCCCAGCATCCAGTTTTTATTTTTGTTCTTGACATGCAACTTGGCATGAAAAACAAGGCTAAGAAGTGATGGGGACGAGAAAGACACCCATCCCTATAATGAATATATTGTAAGAAAATGGAGATACAGTATGTCTCATAACTGTGGTGAACTTAAAACAAAATCCTGACTGAAAATAATTTGACAATTTACAGTTTGTGCTTGTCACCAATTTTTTTATTGGAACTGGCAACTTTCACACTTTATAGTAACAGAATGACAGAAAAATAATGTTCACTATATATACAGCATGTACATAGGCATCTTCACCATACACAAGGCTAGTGATCTTGACAATCTCATCTCCACAGTCATCTGTGCACAAAAACACATCATCCATCAGACATTATGTGAACCTTACAGTGAAATGACATTCCAAGTCCAGTGAAAATTCAGCGTAATACAAAACATACCAATCTACTGCAAATGACATCCTTTAAAATAATAATTACTCAGTAGTCATTTAGCTAGAGTCTGAAGCAGAGATGTGTTGTGTAGTTATAAGTCTCTTAAGTGAAGCAACCTCTGCAGACAAATTTGCTACGCCCTGTTTCAAGTACAAGTTTTCTGTCTCAGAGACTTTGTAGGAATTGTCTTTAACATCAAGCCCTGCAGTTTTGCCACCACTCTGAGATTTTTCAGTCAGTTCTTTTTGATGGTGCCAGTGTTCTGGTTTCAGAGACCAGTCTTGGATATTAGTCACTTGAATTGAGAAAGGAGTGTGAGTATTATGTACTAAATTTTGTGCATTATGCTTTTCAAGATCAAAATGTCTTTTAGATGACATATCAATAGGTGACAGTCGTTTCTGTGTGGCATCGTATTCATTGTCCAATGTTTCCACTTTGACTTGCATGGCCTTTGCCTTAATTCTCAGTTTATGAGGAAGTGCAGAAGAGCTTACCTCTGGAACCTTAACTATGGCATTAGCATTTTTAAGTTCAACGGGAGAATGGATTGGACCTTTAGGAACCTGCTGCTCATCTTCTCCATCTGATGATTTTCCCACAACACCCTCATCAGTTTCTGAAGTCCTTGGAGAATTGCTGGAGGACCTGTTTGCTTGCAACAGTGGAGGGGAATGTGAATAGCCATTAAAATGGCTTCCCATGAAGCCTGGATATATTGAAGTCGTAAAGGACCCTCTTTCATCTCGTGAATCTCTTGCATAGTTTTCTAATTCCATAGGTTCCTGCTTTATGATTTGGAATTTATCATCAGTATTTCTGCAATGGTTTTGTATGGGGCTTGCTTGAGTATGCTCTACTGATGACACTTCAGATACATCAGATAAAGAGCTTTGTGGTGAGTGCTTAATGACAGATATGCAACTACTGCTTACAATAGTTGGCTCATGTTCATCGATGAAAGTATTAACGCTTGATTTGGAATTCTGATATTCTTGAAAATAAAGAACTGTTGAATTGTTGACCTTCTGAATCTCTTGGGCATATGCAGAAGAACTTATTAAACCAAATTTTAACTTCAGTGAAAGTAACTCAGCTTTTAAAGTGGCATTTTCTTCTCCCAGTGCAATTAGCTTGTTCTCTAAAACAAGATCATTCAGTCGCCGCTTTTCCCTAGACCTTTTGGCAGCTTCGTTATTTTTCCGCCGTTTTTCCCAGTACATCGCATCTTTCTTTTCATCTGGAATGAATTCCCGCTTTCTCCTGCATGCTGAAGCCTTGTTTTTTATAATGGATCCTTCTGCAAGTAACATTTCATCACCAGTAGCTAAGTCATCCGATACATCAGTCAGTGTAGAATTAAGAACCATAATTTTGTCCATGTTGCCACTTGTGTCAGCAGATGCCTCTTCTGTTTTAATGGACTGCATTTTTCTTAGCTGCATCAGAAGCAAATTTCAGTAAATATGTAAATTAATAGTATGATAAAGTAACCTTTCAGGTCTTGTTGAACCAGAACAATTTAATATATACAGTAATTTTAATTCCATAAGTATTATTCTGTTTATTCCATAGTCTCAGGCATCTTGGTGAAATGTTCCTCTGAGGTGATCCATCTGAGAAACTGCTTTAAAAACCTGTGACATACAAAAGAATAATAATTGTTTAGTTACTAATTTCAGTCCTTTTTTTAAAAAAAAGTATTTGTAACACTTTTAATAATTGTATTTATTTTATGTAATTATCATTTACAAAAACTGATTCTGTGGTTAATTATAATGCATAAGTAAACAAACCAGTAAAAACCACAATACCCTCAGACTAACATAACATAGGTAAAAAAAAAATCTCTAAAATTCTCTAAAAACTTAAATGCCTGCTTAAAAAGGAAACTTTTTTCAGGGCAGCTTTTTATTAGGTTTTTTTTTGTGCTTAATGCACAAAAGGGCAGCTCTTTGACTACACAGTTGTGTCTGTGACGTTGACTTTTTTAACACCCAATCACATACCTTCACTGATCCATCCCCCGATATTAAAGCAACTACAGAAAAGATCTTCCTTCTGACCAGCTCTCTTTTGCTTCTTACGGTGAAAAAACATTGAGGAAGTGCTCTCTTGATATTTTTACATGATGAATAGATTGGTTTCAGTAAAGCGATCCCTAACATAACCTGGCACTGTGCTGACCCAAGCTTTATATTCATTTATTCATTAGGCAAATGTATAGGGCTGCCCAACTCACACATGGTGACTCCGAGTAGCTTCACAATATTAAAAACCCACAATCTAAAAGGCCTCCCCATTTACAGATATTGCCTTATACATTATATTATCTATCAAGTATATTCCTGTCTTTTACAGAGTGCCAATCAGCTATTAATAAGTGCATGTTTAAAAACCAACTAACTGAAACACATTATAAAAAGCTAATTAATAAACACAAACAGCATCTATACAGCAAACCAGATTAATCATCATTCCTATAACTAAATGAAATCAACTTGTCTAAATATATATAGTAGATAGAACGATAAATATATTTCTTTTGAACAATTTTTAAAAATCCAATAAACCATTAATACCAAAGAGACACACTGCTTGCATTCCTCAGAAGGAATTAAAACCGAACATATATGGACATATATATTAAGCAGATTGGGCAACATTTTCTGTCCAAGGGCAGCAAATTACTCCATTTTGGAGGGTTGCAGGAACATTTCTGTTGGACGTCATTAAAAACACCAAGGCGTAAGGTTTAAAAACCTGCAGGTCTTGGAAGCTGTGTTCTACTGTTTCCAAAATGCCATACATCAAAAACATTTCTAACAACCACTCCACCCTACCCCACCCCCATGGTTCATGACCTTTTTGCCAAGAAACAGCATTTACTTCTGATTTCTGGCAAAAACACCCCAAAACAAACAATGGGTTCACTTAATGATTGACTCAGTATACTTCTGAGTTATCTGTCAAACTAGTAAAAATTTTGAGTACAGATAGTCCTTGCTTAATCCTAATTAGGACCAGAATTGCCATCATTAAGCAAAGAGCTCATTAGGTGAAATATACAAATACATCACTGAGCAACAGCAGTTCCAGTAGTCTGGTTGCAGTCATTAGGTGAGAACCATGCCACCGCTAGGCAAGGACCTCATATGTTTCCCCTTTCCTATCACTCTTACTTTTGCTTCAATTCTGCCCACGCTTCTATTTCCCTCCATTTCTGTCCTTTGGAGGTCCTGAACTCGCTGCCTGTACCTATTCTCATCTTTGTCCCCCCTCCACTTAGTAGCTCTTCTCTCAATTTTTTCTGAAGTCTCAACATCTTTTTTGTAGTATGGTGACCAAAATTAGTTGCAGTATTCCACATGTGGTCTAACTAGGGTATTATGAAGTGGTATTAATACTTCGTGTGATCTTGATTTTATGCCTCTGATTATACAACCCAAGATTGTATTAGCTTTTTTGGCTGCTACTGCATACTGCTGGTTCATAGTTAAGTGATCGTCCACTAGGACTCCAAGGTCCCTCTCACAGTTACTGTTTTTGAGCCAGGTCTCACCTAATCTGTACTTATATCTTTGATTTTTCCTGCCTAAATGTAAAACTTGGATAGGACCCATTGTTCAAGTTTGTCAAGATCTTTTTGGATCCTGAGCTTGTTTTTTGGGGTGTTGGCTATTCCTGCCAGTTTAGTGTCATCTGCAAATTTTATGAGTTCCCCTTCTATTCCCTCATCTAAGTCATTAATGAAGATATTGAAGAGTATTGGACCTAAGATGGAGCCTTGTGGTACCCCACTGTTTACTTCTTTCCATGTGTATGTAGTACCATTGAGGCCTACTTGTTTGTCAGCCAACTACAAGTCCATCTGGTGGTGATGTTGTCTATTCCACCTTTTTTTAGCTTACCAAGCAGTAGATTGTGGTCTACTTTGTCAAATGCCTTACTGAAATCTAAATATACTATGTCTACAACATTTTGCTGGTCTACCGATTTGGTCACTTTATCAAAGAATGAAATAAGATTGATTTGGCATGATCTGTTTTTAACAAACCTGTGCTGGCTACCATTATAACTTTGTTTGCTTCTAGTTTGTTCACAGATCTGTTTTTTGATTATCTTTTCCAGGATCTCCCCAGATATTGATGTTAGACTAATTGGTCTAATACAGGCATGTCAAACTCGCAACATCATGTGACATCACGTGACGTATTGGGACTTTTTCCCCATTGCTAGCAATGGGGTGGATGGAGTTTTGGTGTGATGCGTTCAGCTTGTGGGCCAGCAGTTTGACATGCCTGGTCTAATATATAACATTCCACAGAATTGAGACCATGGCAGAATAGGCATTCTTCCTCATTGGTTATTCTTGATATGGAATAACCAAGAGGGGTTCCACTGAAGAGTTCTTTGAAGTATCCTCACGTTTTTAAGGCAGTATATGTTAACACCAATAACACCAACTTAGTTCAATGGAAAAGTATAGCTATTTTAACAGAGATGATATATAGCTATGGTGAGGCATTATACACAAACACCTAGCTGCCTGTGCTTCCAAGGGCAGCCCTACATATTTTTAGCATTCGGTATGGCAAGTTATGCATCCCTTCCAATGCAAAAAATAGTTCAATGTCAGGTATGGAAGTATGCAATAGTTAGTAATTTAGAATGAACACAATCTCATAAGCAGCATTATGCTAATAAAGAAACATGTATTCCACTTCTTTCAAAAACTGAGGTTCCCTTTTGTTACAGTGAATAAATAAAATTGAACTGAATGAAGGAAATGGTAAACAAAGTACCATTTCCTCTGACAATATGAAAAGCATTCTTGTGGTTAAAATAAGATAAATCTTCTGGTAACAAATTCAATATTTACACTAACCACAAAGTTAAAGTGGGTTTTTTTTCTCACATTGTGTATTTTCAAAGAGTTACTATTTTAAAAATCTACTAAAACTCTGCAAGATTCCATTAGCTTTATAGGCGTCCATACCGTATAGTTTGTTATGGCACAATATCAAAGTCAAACCTTGGATCTCTTTCAATTTCTTTGTGTGTATATCAGCTAGAACTTCATCTGATGATAATAGCAAATCAAGTCAATTTTACTACTGTCATTTGTAATGTTACTGAAAAATATGATACATATGTATGTGTGTGTGTGTGTGTGTGTGTGTGTGTGTGTGTGTATGTATATGTATGTGTGTGTGTGTGTATACTATAATTCCACCAATTATTTTATTTGAAATTCTACCATTTCCTCTATGGTTAATTTCACAGTTGTTTGTTTATGCAATTTATCCACTACCTCAATCCTCATTGACCCTGCAAGTTTACAGATATTAAGACAGAAATAAGAATAAACTCTACATTTAAAAATTTAGATAATGAGTTTAAAAGTAACAACTACATTCAATCGATGATCAATCCCCAAATGCCTTCCAGAACAACCATTTACTACCCAATTATAAATGCTACCTTGCATCTCTTGAAAAATATTTTGAAAGACAAAGAGCTACTAAAATTGTTTACAGTATAAATCATTTTAACAATGTAATAATCAGCAATAACTAGTTTAATATTGAAAAGGTTCATAATGCTTCATTCCTACTTTTTACCTATTCCATAGTTATAAATGATATGGCTTCTATTTTCTTCAAAAATACTATTTCTGAAAGACTCCTATTCAGCCTGACTGAGCTTTCAAGGTAAATTATCTTTTGTTAAGAGGAAATGAAGGGGAATGTTATGCAATTTACTATTTTTATCCTACTACACCTGGAGTTTGCACCACTATCATGAAACTTAGGTATTCATTTGCAGAAGGATAAAAGAAAGCCTATGAAACAATAAAGCTGCTAGTATTCAACTAAGCCTATGCAGTCAGGTTGGGAAAAGACTAAAAGCTGTATTTACCTGGTTTGGCCACTAACTACAAAAACCCTCGCTGCTGAAATGAACAGTGGCATCATATTTTTATTCAAACCAATTATTTACCACTGTGATATAATCTCTGAGGGAGATGGGTGGTTCAAAAGTATGAAATATAAACAAATATAAATTTGCAATGATATAACTGCAGTTGATCATCAAACTGCCTAGCTTTGTGTTACTTTCTAGTTAAAGATTTATAGACTAGAATAGGTATTATTCTAAAACAATAATCAGAGTGTTAAAGACCAACATTGTCAGAAAAATACCTGGAATGTTTCTATTAACTTTGTAACCTTTAGTCATACTTGCAAGGCTACAGAATGCTCAGTCATGGGGCAAACTAAATATATACAGTAGTTAGTTCTAAACATAACAATTTCAGCTAAAGGGCTTGTCTAATTCTTGGTATTTTTAATAGCAAGTTCTACTCCTTGAAGGGCAATGTTGTATGCATATATTTAATTATCTTACTTTTACCCTTGAGCTTATGATTATTTAGCTCTTACAATATATTTTCATTGTTCTCAACTTTCTAAAAACAATATAAGTTTCAAGAATTCTTTCTAGGCATAACATTATTTATATTTAGAACCAGAGCTATAAATAAATCACAATCTCATTTAAAATTAAATTAAGTTAGTAGACACTGAATACAACAAATACCTAAAACAATCATGTTATCAACTGTTTTGGTTATTGGCTCTGAATTAAAATTTAAATTTGATTTTGATTTTAAAAAAACTAGAGTTGCAATCCTATTTGGGAATAAACAACTTTAAATGTAATGGGTCTGATTTCTATGTAAGGTTTCTGCTGTTAAGTCTCAGTTGATTAACTATAAAATGAAATTATGGCCATATCTGCATTTAACATTTTGTCAGCTTGACTTAAAACAGCTTAAGAAAACCCTATCTCAGCTATGATACTTTGCCAACAACTTGCAAGTTATTCAGTCCAGATAGTGGGCTATCACATACTCCCACTGGACAATTCCCATGGTGCTCTAATCTTTCTCCTCCAAGAAGGAAATTGCCATTTGCTTTCCTTCCTATGGACATATTTATATAGCTGTGTTAAATTAAGGAGAGGTAAAGCATAAAAATACTTGCCTCTACAAGCAAGTATATAAATTAGCAAAAAAAAAAAAAAACCCAACCAAAAACATTTTCTGCCCTCTTATTTTTAATGTCTTTCAGACCTACTCTTACCATGAGTTATTTGATAGCAAAACAATATATCTTGCTTTATAAATAAGATTGCTGATTGGAAACCCAACATAATCATTGCTTGTAATTAAATGAAATGTTAATCTTATTATCGTTCAATGTTGATAAGGCATCCATGGGGGTTGAGTCAGAATGCAAAAGAGCAGGTAATAATATAATCACAATATTATGATCCTAGCCTTGCCTCTATTGTATGTGTGTACCACACTGACACATGTACAAAAAGAATAAGACTTAGTTTGTAACACTGTACCTGCCAGAATGCAGTTTTACCTCACTTTTTACCATTGACCACTGCCTCAATTATCTGCTCAATTATCTCTCATTTTCAAATAAATGTGAAATAAAATCCCAACTATATATCCCTACAAAAGATGAAAAGATAAATGGGAAGTGGACAATTTCCCCTTCCAATATATCTATATACCCCCTCTCCTGTATGTTCTGTATGAACTACTATTGGGTCTTGCAAAGAAAAGAAGAATGGAATATTTTATTCGGGGGACAGAAATTTGTTTATTAACTTGTATTGTAATCCTAAGTGTTCATAGACCACAGATTCAAATCCTATAGAAATTTTAAGTATAACTTCTAAATTGTAGGCAATTATAGCACATCTATGTGAGATTATTCTTCATTTCTAACTGGGAGACTGGACTAGAAAAATAGTACAATATAATCTCAAATACAGGTAATCCTCGACTTACGACCACAATGGAACCCAAAATTTCTGTTGTTAAGTGAGATGTTTGTTAAGTGAGTTTTTCCCCCATTTTTACAATCTTTCTTGCCACAGTTGTTAAGTGGATCACTGGAGTTGATGTTGATAACCATTGACTTTGCTTGTCAGGTCAGAAAAGATGATCACATGATCTCAAATGAGATGGGTAAGTGGACACAGCAATAGTCATAAATATGAACCAGTTGTCAAACATCTGAATTTTGATCACATAACTATAGGATGCTGCAAAAGTCGTAACTGTAAAAAACAGTCATAAGTCACTTTTTTCAGTGCCATTGTAACATTGAACAGTCACTAAATGAACTGTTGTAAGTCAAGGATGACCTATATAGTCCCAGATGCATCAGGACACAGCCAGGAGCAGCTTCCAAACTAGCTGTGCAATCTTGGAGAAAGCTGCAGCTACTTTAACAATTCATCTGAAGCCCCACCTTTTTAAGAACTTGCATAGCCTGAGTCTTAAATATCTGAAGAAATACCTCTTCATATATCCATCTGCTCAAACAGCATAGAGCTACTTCATTGTGTTATCCTGTGGTTGCATACCTTCCCCATGAAAATGAAATTGCCTTCAGTTAAAATTCAATTTGCTTGCTGGTTGATTTCAGAATTGATTTTATTATTTATTTACATGTATTGCACCTGTGAGGTTTTTTTGTTTGTTCAGTCCAGTATATTGCTTTTGTTGTTAAATCTTATATAGGGCACTAATGCCCTAGTCACCTCTAGACTGGACTACTACCATGCACTCTACATGGGATTGCCATTGAAGATTATTCAGAAACTCCATCTGGTTCAGAATGGAGCAGTGCAGGCAGTTATGTGTGCTCCTAAAATAGTGCTTAATATCTACTGCATTAATTGCTAGTTTGCTTCTGGTCCAAATCAGGGTGCTGATTTTAACCCTTAAACCCTTCATGATACAGGATAAGCCCTTCATGATATGGGATAAGGCTATCTAAGAATTTTGATATTCTGAAAGACCCTCAAGATCTGGTTATTTGGTCAGTTCTGGGACTCTCAAGGTGACTTGTCTAGATGGCTCCACTGTTCTGGGGGCATTTTTTAATTTTCTCTTAACTATGGTTTGTATTTATTACTTGTTTTTATATTTGTATTTACTCTTTTTATTTTTATTTTTTTTTGTTTTTATCTATTGTTGTATGCCACTTTTCGATGAGATGGGTGGCTATATAAATGTTATAATAAATACTGCCTTGGTATCATAAAATGAAGAGTCATGTTTTTGTGAGATGGACGACCATATAAATATAAATAAATAAATAAGGCTGCAACGGAAAAAATGGTACAGATTTACATTAACAAGCAAACAAGGAGAAAACTATTTCCAGTCTTTAAAAAAAGATTACATGCAATTTTGCAGTACAGTATTTCTGTTTTACTCAAATACAAAGCTATAATCTATTCTACTACTTAGTTATTAAGAGTTCTCCTCCTCAAAGGTAACTAACACAAATTATAATGCTGCAACTCAATAACCAGGTTTTCTGGGAGTATGCACCACTTAATTCACTTAAACCTGTTTTAGTAATGGGATTGGACTGAAGGGTGTCATTACAGTAGTCCACCCTACTGTATCAGCAGCCTTTACCTTGTTCCTTCAATTCATTGGCATTAACTCCCTCCCAATCTGCTCTGAAATGTTGAATAATCTCCATCATGGATTTAAACTACTGTATAACAGAAGTACAATGAAAAATCTTGTGTGAATGATAACATGCTTGATTAATAGTGTGCATAGCCAATGTTATACTGTCAGCTAACATTAGTAAGTTCACCTTTGATCTTTTCCCTTCAATTGAAAAGTCTTCAGCTTATACTGTAATTCTGTACATAGGAACAGATTCCATTCAGCTTTAAAAGTTTTTTTTCCTGAGTAATAATGTATAAGATTGTGCTAACTATCTATGTGTGCATTAATTTAGAAAACTGGGTCATAATTAATCTAAAGTGAATGTACAATAATTAGATGTTAGGTCTTTAAAAACAAAAGAAAAAGAAAAGGAACACAAATACATCACAATGTAAAGTTTAGTATTGGCTTAAAAGGCAATTTTATATCATTTATGGAATTAGGGTTAGAATTAAAAATATATTATTTACTTTACACATGCACAGATATCAGTGTTTTTTTTGGTATTATTTTCCAATATTTACAATTATTTAACTATACATAGAATTTTATAAAATATCCTTCACAAAATTTTATAAAATGTTCAATAATAAACACTTCTCTTCTGTTTACCTCCCCTGTCTCAAGGATAGGCAAAAGGATAATAGAGTTCTGAATCTCATCTACAAATACATTTTATTACTAATTAAACTAACAATGAGTATTTATTTAAATACATTTCTGTCAAGACTATGATTAAAATACTATATTAGACACTTATCTCATAATTTCAGTTATATAAAAGTAACAACTAGTAAATGAAGTACTCATAAATGATATAAACAAGTAACAATTGGTGACTGATGATCTCTCTTAATTAAATAGTAAAAATGCTCTTGAGTTGAAATTGATCTTTGGTGACTGCAGCTATGAAGTTTTATTGGCCTTGTTACAGAAATGGTTTGCCTCTGATTTTTCCAGGATGTTTTCCAAATTCTCAGTCTAACTAGTGGCCCTGGAATTTTCAAGTAGTCTCGGTCCAATTACTAATCAGGTCCAACTTGCTTACCTTCTAATATCTGGCATAAACCAAACAATTACATTGCTTTCAGTGTTGCTATATTCAAAACTGAAGTCTTCCTTAGTGAACACATAAACATGCTTTATGACAAGCCTGTAATAAGACTGAGGTGTCTATTTTTGGTTCAATTTAAATACGTAAGGATATTCTTTTTTGAGAACTTCCTTTGACAAAAAGCTCTATTATTGCTATTTTTTAATTTTACTAACCACATTTATATAGCCACCTGTGTCAGTAAAAGCAACTTATTAAGTTAGCTCACAAAAAATTGTGTATCTTTTTAACAATTTAAAATAATGCAATCCCCTAATTTGGTTATTGATAACACAAATACACATCAGCATTTTTTAAATCATCTACTGATCTGATCTATAAAATTGAATAAGGCAAGTGGCAAATCTGGCTGATTCAATGTTACTTTTAGCCAAAGTCTAATTTAGAACTATTTGGGGTGAATTATACCTACAAAATGCATCTTCCAGTTCCAAGACATCAGCTGTATGAATTTTTGTGAGAACACCAATGTCTCTAAGCAAAAATCTTAATTTTATCAAGATTAATGAAGTTCATTTGTGATAACAATACAGTGGAAAAATCATATTTAACAATATTTCTATACTGAATAATAAAAGTAAAATGCACAATAGTTACTAATGAAAGCCATTAGAACAAAACTTTAAAAAGCCTATCCTGCACTGTTTACAGACTGCTATTTATGGGAAGCAATTAATTTAGACAGGACTTGTAGCTTTGAAAAAACAAAGAATTATTTACAGTAAATGAAAAACTTGTATGGCTGATTTTTCTGATGGTACCTGCCTTTAAATAGGCCTGAAACTGATTGAACTTGTATGAAAAGAATTCATGTCCGAGTCAATACACTTTCCTGTTTTAAAAGTTATTTTAGCATAGATGAGACATACATCCTAACAGAAATCACACAAAGGTTTACACATTATTAGTCCCAGCAGTGTGAGTCACACTTTGACATATTTGTTTTTCTTTGTCATGGTCGAGATTAAAGTCCTGTCCAGAGATGGAAAGTAAGTCCAATTACAGATCAGTGAGAAAAAATGATAAAGTAACATCATCTACACGTTTATTATTTAAAATTTCCAGAAATAATTCTCTCATGCA